>NW_027446450.1:0-57376 GCF_038048845.1 Mixophyes fleayi | reverse complement strand
CCTGTGTGAGCTGACAGCTGCTGATCCCTCCTCGCCCAGCGTGCCCAGTAGGAGAACAGAACACAGGATGCCATAATCAGGTAAGTTCATATATTTGCTCGTGTGGAATATGTTTTTAACCATCCTTTCTTGAACTGGGAACACTACAGCGTATCCAATAATGTTTAACACTATGTATTGCTCATTATTGCGCTGTAATGTTTTTTGCATATTTATCTGTACAGAGATTTTTAATTAAGAGGAAAAAACATTGCTTGTCATAAATTTTATCTGTAATTATGTCAATATATCTATTTTTGTTTGCATTGTAAATGATGTATTAAGCTGCTCTTGGGACTCACACTCAGAATCTGATATGCTGTACCAATTTTTATTTGTGAATGAGTTTTTGTCTGAGCTTTACTAATGATTTGGGGGCACTACTATGGCATAATGTTATTTGGGGTCACTATTGTGGCATAATATGATTTGGAGGCACTGTTGTGACATAATATGATTTGTGGGCACTACTGTATGGTATATGTTTTGGGGGCACTACTATGCCATAATATGATTTGTGGGCACTTCTGCATGACCAAATATGAATTGAGGGTAATACTATGTGGCATAATATGACCTTGGGGCACTACGATGTGGCATAATATGAACTGGGCACACTACGGTGTGGCATCATATGAACTTCTGCCAAAGGCAAGTTTTTCATTGTTGAATATGATGGGAGCCCAAAGAAGTTGCTGTATCAGGGCCCAAAATTCCTCTTGTCAGCCCTGCCTGTGAGTCAAGGGGGTAGACGTCTCCAGGTAAATAATCTAAATGTTTCCTATCTAATCAAACTGATGGATCATGATGGGTCACATCCAATTATTTCTCACCCACCTCCTCTATCCCCCTTAATTTATATACTGTGTTATTTAAAATGAATAGAAAAGACGCATATCCAATTACTGTAGTAAAACAAAAATATTTTTCTCTGACATTTTGCTGTAGATGGAAATACTTTTAATGCGGCCGTGTGGGTTCAACTGATCATTCAATAGTTATGTTTTTTTTAGATATATGTTAGTTTTATTTCATGTGGAATGATTCATGAAAATTCTGCCATTACTATTTCATTGAGGGAAAAGGGTACCTGTTACCTATATGTGTGTGTAAGTACTCTGTTCGTAGTTGCTATTTTGTGGGAGATTTGAAAAAAGCAAAACATTGTTTCCTACAGTGGCGTCTGTATAATTGGTGGTATTGCTGTAGTATGGGGTGGCGTGCTGGTGGCAATGTTGTAGTGTGTTTGGTGCTTAGTATTGCTAATAAGTAGGAGAGGGTATTGTTATAATGTGGGTGGTGACGCTGGACGCTGTAATGTGGGGGGTGATGCCGGTTGCTGTAATGTGGGGGGTGATGCTGGACGCTGTAATGTGGGGGGTGATGCTGGACTCTGTAATGTGGGGGGTGATGCTGGACGCTGTAATGTGGGGGGTGATGCTGGACGCTGTAATGTGGGGGGTGATGCTGGACGCTGTAATGTGGGGAGTGATGCTGTAATGTGGGGGGTGATGCCGGTTGCTATAATGTGGGGGTGATTGATGTAGTATGAGTGTGTGTGGGGGGTTATTTATTGCTGTAATTTGGGTACTAATAATGTATTGTCATGGTATTTATTGATGTAATTGGGGTGCTAATAATGTAATGTTGAGGGTCATTAGGAGAAATAAATACCCCCTCCCCCCCCACACACACTCATACTACATCATGTTGTACTGCGCCAGCATCAGTGTGCAACAATATAGTGCATGGAGTCCACGTGGGCCTGTGTGCTTTAAATGCCAGGGCTGATTTTTAGTCCCAGTCCGGCCCTGAGGATGATGATGATATGTGTTTACTATGCCTATACACATAGCCAGCTTTCACACTTGATTGGCAGATTAATGCATCATTATTGCTAAGTTTGATAACAGTTGTCTAATACAGTGACACTGGTAGAGAAAACCACTATAGACATTCACATAAGCAGCTCTCATCATCATCATTTATGGCATAAGACTTCTTTAATTATACTAAGTTTTTGAGCAGGTCTGCATTATACTTAATTATATAAGGGAGATGTACTTTTAGTAAAAAGTAGCTCTCCAATTTCAAAAGTACATCAACGTAGTATTAATACTTAGATTTAAAGATTTTCTGGGATAAATGAAATACATTCCCAGCAGCCATCTCCCTTTGCCTCTATCTTATTGCATATTTTGTCCTAATGTGCTTTCATATTTACATGTCACCATGTTTCCATTGGCTAGTACCTTAAAGTCAGATGTCTGTCAAGCAAACTGACCAGTGACAGAATTGCTTTGTGAGGTTTACATCTTTATGACATCAAATGCTTCACATGAAAAATGCAGTTCATTGTCAAAAATCAGCTATATTAGGAGAGTGAGAATTGTGTTTTAGCATCAATTACACACTAAATATGCTGTCATTGTGTATGTTTAATGGATGTCTTTCAGTTTTAAAGATAGACAGACGGATAGATAGATAGAAAGATAGAAAGATAGATAGATAGAAAGATAGATAGATAGACAGACAGACAGACTGATTTCAACTGGAAGCAGTGCTTACATATTGCTTAATTTTTGGTGGTTATTAAATAGTATGGGTAGGCAAGAAAAGTGCATATATCTTTTATTAGCATAAACTTACCCAAATGCGCTCTTGCATATTTAAGGCATTCAAAGTAATAATATTTCACAGCATTAATACAGTTATGTACTAGACTGGACAATGGTAAGCAGAGCCAGTACTTATATCAACAATGGCCTTATCTGTGTGAAGTTTGTATGTTCTCCCTGTGTTTGCGTGGGTTTCCTCCCACACTCCAAAAAACATACTGTTAGGTTAATTGGCTGCTATCAAAATTGACCCTAGTCTCTCCCTCTCTGTCTGTGTGTGAGTGTGTGTCTATATTAGGGAATTTAGACTGTAAGCTCCAATAGGGTAGGGACTGATGTGAATGGGTTCTCTGTACAGCGCTGCGCTATTAGTGACACTATATAAATAAATGATAATGAGGATGATGATGATATGTGTTTACTATGCCTATACACATAGCCAGCTTTCACACTTGATTGGCAGATTAATGCATCATTATTGCTAAGTTTGATAACAGTTGTCTAATACAGTGACACTGGTAGAGAAAACCACTATAGACATTCACATAAGCAGCTCTCATCATCATCATTTATGGCATAAGACTTCTTTAATTATACTAAGTTTTTGAGCAGGTCTGCATTATACTTAATTATATAAGGGAGATGTACTTTTAGTAAAAAGTAGCTCTCCAATTTCAAAAGTACATCAACGTAGTATTAATACTTAGATTTAAAGATTTTCTGGGATAAATGAAATACATTCCCAGCAGCCATCTCCCTTTGCCTCTATCTTATTGCATATTTTGTCCTAATGTGCTTTCATATTTACATGTCACCATGTTTCCATTGGCTAGTACCTTAAAGTCAGATGTCTGTCAAGCAAACTGACCAGTGACAGAATTGCTTTGTGAGGTTTACATCTTTATGACATCAAATGCTTCACATGAAAAATGCAGTTCATTGTCAAAAATCAGCTATATTAGGAGAGTGAGAATTGTGTTTTAGCATCAATTACACACTAAATATGCTGTCATTGTGTATGTTTAATGGATGTCTTTCAGTTTTAAAGATAGACAGACGGATAGAAAGATAGAAAGATAGATAGATAGAAAGATAGATAGATAGATAGATAGATAGATAGATAGACAGACAGACAGACTGATTTCAACTGGAAGCAGTGCTTACATATTGCTTAATTTTTGGTGGTTATTAAATAGTATGGGTAGGCAAGAAAAGTGCATATATCTTTTATTAGCATAAACTTACCCAAATGCGCTCTTGCATATTTAAGGCATTCAAAGTAATAATATTTCACAGCATTAATACAGTTATGTACTAGACTGGACAATGGTAAGCAGAGCCAGTACTTATATCAACAATGGCCTTATCTGTGTGAAGTTTGTATGTTCTCCCTGTGTTTGCGTGGGTTTCCTCCGGGTGCTGTGGTTTCCTCCCACACTCCAAAAAACATACTGTTAGGTTAATTGGCTGCTATCAAAATTGACCCTAGTCTCTCCCTCTCTGTCTGTGTGTGAGTGTGTGTCTATATTAGGGAATTTAGACTGTAAGCTCCAATAGGGTAGGGACTGATGTGAATGGGTTCTCTGTACAGCGCTGCGCTATTAGTGACACTATATAAATAAATGATAATGAGGATGATGATGATATGTGTTTACTATGCCTATACACATAGCCAGCTTTCACACTTGATTGGCAGATTAATGCATCATTATTACTAAGTTTGATAACAGTTGTCTAATACAGTGACACTGGTAGAGAAAACCACTATAGACATTCACATAAGCAGCTCTCATCATCATCATTTATGGCATAAGACTTCTTTAATTATACTAAGTTTTTGAGCAGGTCTGCATTATACTTAATTATATAAGGGAGATGTACTTTTAGTAAAAAGTAGCTCTCCAATTTCAAAAGTACATCAACGTAGTATTAATACTTAGATTTAAAGATTTTCTGGGATAAATGAAATACATTCCCAGCAGCCATCTCCCTTTGCCTCTATCTTATTGCATATTTTGTCCTAATGTGCTTTCATATTTACATGTCACCATGTTTCCATTGGCTAGTACCTTAAAGTCAGATGTCTGTCAAGCAAACTGACCAGTGACAGAATTGCTTTGTGAGGTTTACATCTTTATGACATCAAATGCTTCACATGAAAAATGCAGTTCATTGTCAAAAATCAGCTATATTAGGAGAGTGAGAATTGTGTTTTAGCATCAATTACACACTAAATATGCTGTCATTGTGTATGTTTAATGGATGTCTTTCAGTTTTAAAGATAGACAGACGGATAGAAAGATAGAAAGATAGATAGATAGAAAGATAGATAGATAGATAGATAGACAGACAGACAGACTGATTTCAACTGGAAGCAGTGCTTACATATTGCTTAATTTTTGGTGGTTATTAAATAGTATGGGTAGGCAAGAAAAGTGCATATATCTTTTATTAGCATAAACTTACCCAAATGCGCTCTTGCATATTTAAGGCATTCAAAGTAATAATATTTCACAGCATTAATACAGTTATGTACTAGACTGGACAATGGTAAGCAGAGCCAGTACTTATATCAACAATGGCCTTATCTGTGTGAAGTTTGTATGTTCTCCCTGTGTTTGCGTGGGTTTCCTCCGGGTGCTGTGGTTTCCTCCCACACTCCAAAAAACATACTGTTAGGTTAATTGGCTGCTATCAAAATTGACCCTAGTCTCTCCCTCTCTGTCTGTGTGTGAGTGTGTGTCTATATTAGGGAATTTAGACTGTAAGCTCCAATAGGGTAGGGACTGATGTGAATGGGTTCTCTGTACAGCGCTGCGCTATTAGTGACACTATATAAATAAATGATAATGAGGATGATGATGATATGTGTTTACTATGCCTATACACATAGCCAGCTTTCACACTTGATTGGCAGATTAATGCATCATTATTACTAAGTTTGATAACAGTTGTCTAATACAGTGACACTGGTAGAGAAAACCACTATAGACATTCACATAAGCAGCTCTCATCATCATCATTTATGGCATAAGACTTCTTTAATTATACTAAGTTTTTGAGCAGGTCTGCATTATACTTAATTATATAAGGGAGATGTACTTTTAGTAAAAAGTAGCTCTCCAATTTCAAAAGTACATCAACGTAGTATTAATACTTAGATTTAAAGATTTTCTGGGATAAATGAAATACATTCCCAGCAGCCATCTCCCTTTGCCTCTATCTTATTGCATATTTTGTCCTAATGTGCTTTCATATTTACATGTCACCATGTTTCCATTGGCTAGTACCTTAAAGTCAGATGTCTGTCAAGCAAACTGACCAGTGACAGAATTGCTTTGTGAGGTTTACATCTTTATGACATCAAATGCTTCACATGAAAAATGCAGTTCATTGTCAAAAATCAGCTATATTAGGAGAGTGAGAATTGTGTTTTAGCATCAATTACACACTAAATATGCTGTCATTGTGTATGTTTAATGGATGTCTTTCAGTTTTAAAGATAGACAGACGGATAGATAGATAGAAAGATAGAAAGATAGATAGATAGATAGATAGACAGACAGACAGACAGACTGATTTCAACTGGAAGCAGTGCTTACATATTGCTTAATTTTTGGTGGTTATTAAATAGTATGGGTAGGCAAGAAAAGTGCATATATCTTTTATTAGCATAAACTTACCCAAATGCGCTCTTGCATATTTAAGGCATTCAAAGTAATAATATTTCACAGCATTAATACAGTTATGTACTAGACTGGACAATGGTAAGCAGAGCCAGTACTTATATCAACAATGGCCTTATCTGTGTGAAGTTTGTATGTTCTCCCTGTGTTTGCGTGGGTTTCCTCCCACACTCCAAAAAACATACTGTTAGGTTAATTGGCTGCTATCAAAATTGACCCTAGTCTCTCCCTCTCTGTCTGTGTGTGAGTGTGTGTCTATATTAGGGAATTTAGACTGTAAGCTCCAATAGGGTAGGGACTGATGTGAATGGGTTCTCTGTACAGCGCTGCGCTATTAGTGACACTATATAAATAAATGATAATGAGGATGATCAGGGCCGGACTGGCCATCTGGCACTTCTGGCAAATGCCAGAAGGGCCGATGGCTATATGGGCCGGCCCGACTCCCCCTGTCTTCTTGGTGGCTGGGTTCAGGAACCAGCCACCTCTGCTGCGCGCTCCCCAGCTCCCTCCCCCGTTATGCTGTGCAGCCAGTTACACTGGTGAGTTTACTTTTTTTTTTAATTTGTTTTTTCTTTTACTGAAGAGGAGGGGGGTCGCGATTTTCGGGGGGGAGGGGGTCGCGGGGGTGCCGCGATTTTCGGGGGGGAGGGGGGGTCGCGGGGGTGCCACGATTTTCGGGGGGTGCCCGCGATTTTAGGGGGGGTCGCGTGGTGCCGCGATTTTAGGGGGAGTCGCGGGGGTGCCGCGATTTTCGGGGGGGGGGGGGTCGCGGGGGTGCCGCGATTTTCGGGGGGGGGGGGGGGGTGTCCGCGATTTACTGGGGGGGGGGGGGTCGCGGGGGTGAGAGCCAGGGGGTGCTGGGAGAGGGGGTGAGAGAGCCGAAGGGGGTGCTGGGAGAGGGGGTGAGAGAGCCGAAGGGGGTGCTGGGAGAGGGGGTGAGAGAGCCGAAGGGGGTGCTGGGAGAGGGGGTGAGAGAGCCGAAGGGGGTGCTGGGAGAGGGGGTGAGAGCCAGGGCATGCTGGGAGAGGGGGTGAGAGAGCCGAAGGGGGTGCTGGGAAAGGAGGTGAAAGCCGAAGGGGGTGCTGGGAAAGGGGGAGAGAGAGCTGAAGGGGGTTCTGAGAAAGGGGGAGAGAGAGCTGAAGGGGGTGCTGGGAGAGGGGGTGAGAGAGCTGAAGGGGGTGCTGGGAGAGGGGGTGAGAGAGCTGAAGGGGGTGCTGGGAGAGGGGGTGAGAGAGCTGAAGGGGGTGCTGGGAGAGGGGGTGAGAGCCAGGGGGTGCTGGGAAAGGGGGTGAGAGAGCCGAAGGGGGTGAGAGAGCCAAAGGGGAAGAGGTGCTGTGAGAGGGGTGAGAGAGCCAGGGGGTGCTAGGAGAAGGGGTGAGAGAGCCAGGGGGTGCTGGGAGAGGGGGTGAGAGAGCCAAAGGGGAAGGGGGTTCTGGGAGAGGGGGTGAGAGAGCCAGGGGGTGCTGGGAGAGGGGGTGAGAGAGCCAAAGGGGAAGGGGGTTCTGGGAGAGGGGGTGAGAGAGCCAAAGGGGAAGGGGGTGCTGGGAGAGGGGGTGAGAGAGCCAAAGGAGAAGGGGGTGCTGGGAGAGGGGGTGAGAGAGCCAAAGGGGAAGGGGGTTCTGGGAGAGGGGGTGAGAGAGCCAGGGTGGTAGGGAGTGCAGGAAGAGGAGTGAGAGAGCCGGGGGGTAGAGGGTGCAGGAAGACGTGTGAGAGAGCCAGGGGAGTAAGTGGTACAGGAAGATTTGTTAGAGACAGCGGAGAAGGTGGTGCAGGGGCATAGGTAAAAGAAAGTGTAAAGGGAGAGACATCTTAAGAATGGGAATGTCAGGGATGCAGCCATCATAAAACACAAGTAGTAATGAAGAATGGAAATGCACAGAGGGGACAATAAAAAATCAAGCCTTCATACTCCATTCACTTATATTTTCTATACCCCCACTCCTAAATTTCTGCTTCGACCACTGCCCTCTATTCCTGCTCCCCACTGCCTGTGTGAGCTGACAGCTGCTGATCCCTCCTCGCCCAGCGTGCCCAGTAGGAGAACAGAACACAGGATGCCATAATCAGGTAAGTTCATATATTTGCTCGTGTGGAATATGTTTTTAACCATCCTTTCTTGAACTGGGAACACTACAGCGTATCCAATAATGTTTAACACTATGTATTGCTCATTATTGCGCTGTAATGTTTTTTGCATATTTATCTGTACAGAGATTTTTAATTAAGAGGAAAAAACATTGCTTGTCATAAATTTTATCTGTAATTATGTCAATATATCTATTTTTGTTTGCATTGTAAATGATGTATTAAGCTGCTCTTGGGACTCACACTCAGAATCTGATATGCTGTACCAATTTTTATTTGTGAATGAGTTTTTGTCTGAGCTTTACTAATGATTTGGGGGCACTACTATGGCATAATGTTATTTGGGGTCACTATTGTGGCATAATATGATTTGGAGGCACTGTTGTGACATAATATGATTTGTGGGCACTACTGTATGGTATATGTTTTGGGGGCACTACTATGCCATAATATGATTTGTGGGCACTTCTGCATGACCAAATATGAATTGAGGGTAATACTATGTGGCATAATATGACCTTGGGGCACTACGATGTGGCATAATATGAACTGGGCACACTACGGTGTGGCATCATATGAACTTCTGCCAAAGGCAAGTTTTTCATTGTTGAATATGATGGGAGCCCAAAGAAGTTGCTGTATCAGGGCCCAAAATTCCTCTTGTCAGCCCTGCCTGTGAGTCAAGGGGGTAGACGTCTCCAGGTAAATAATCTAAATGTTTCCTATCTAATCAAACTGATGGATCATGATGGGTCACATCCAATTATTTCTCACCCACCTCCTCTATCCCCCTTAATTTATATACTGTGTTATTTAAAATGAATAGAAAAGACGCATATCCAATTACTGTAGTAAAACAAAAATATTTTTCTCTGACATTTTGCTGTAGATGGAAATACTTTTAATGCGGCCGTGTGGGTTCAACTGATCATTCAATAGTTATGTTTTTTTTAGATATATGTTAGTTTTATTTCATGTGGAATGATTCATGAAAATTCTGCCATTACTATTTCATTGAGGGAAAAGGGTACCTGTTACCTATATGTGTGTGTAAGTACTCTGTTCGTAGTTGCTATTTTGTGGGAGATTTGAAAAAAGCAAAACATTGTTTCCTACAGTGGCGTCTGTATAATTGGTGGTATTGCTGTAGTATGGGGTGGCGTGCTGGTGGCAATGTTGTAGTGTGTTTGGTGCTTAGTATTGCTAATAAGTAGGAGAGGGTATTGTTATAATGTGGGTGGTGACGCTGGACGCTGTAATGTGGGGGGTGATGCTGGACGCTGTAATGTGGGGAGTGATGCTGTAATGTGGGGGGTGATGCCGGTTGCTATAATGTGGGGGTGATTGATGTAGTATGAGTGTGTGTGGGGGGTTATTTATTGCTGTAATTTGGGTACTAATAATGTATTGTCATGGTATTTATTGATGTAATTGGGGTGCTAATAATGTAATGTTGAGGGTCATTAGGAGAAATAAATACCCCCTCCCCCCCCACACACACTCATACTACATCATGTTGTACTGCGCCAGCATCAGTGTGCAACAATATAGTGCATGGAGTCCACGTGGGCCTGTGTGCTTTAAATGCCAGGGCTGATTTTTAGTCCCAGTCCGGCCCTGAGGATGATGATGATATGTGTTTACTATGCCTATACACATAGCCAGCTTTCACACTTGATTGGCAGATTAATGCATCATTATTGCTAAGTTTGATAACAGTTGTCTAATACAGTGACACTGGTAGAGAAAACCACTATAGACATTCACATAAGCAGCTCTCATCATCATCATTTATGGCATAAGACTTCTTTAATTATACTAAGTTTTTGAGCAGGTCTGCATTATACTTAATTATATAAGGGAGATGTACTTTTAGTAAAAAGTAGCTCTCCAATTTCAAAAGTACATCAACGTAGTATTAATACTTAGATTTAAAGATTTTCTGGGATAAATGAAATACATTCCCAGCAGCCATCTCCCTTTGCCTCTATCTTATTGCATATTTTGTCCTAATGTGCTTTCATATTTACATGTCACCATGTTTCCATTGGCTAGTACCTTAAAGTCAGATGTCTGTCAAGCAAACTGACCAGTGACAGAATTGCTTTGTGAGGTTTACATCTTTATGACATCAAATGCTTCACATGAAAAATGCAGTTCATTGTCAAAAATCAGCTATATTAGGAGAGTGAGAATTGTGTTTTAGCATCAATTACACACTAAATATGCTGTCATTGTGTATGTTTAATGGATGTCTTTCAGTTTTAAAGATAGACAGACGGATAGATAGATAGAAAGATAGAAAGATAGATAGATAGAAAGATAGATAGATAGACAGACAGACAGACTGATTTCAACTGGAAGCAGTGCTTACATATTGCTTAATTTTTGGTGGTTATTAAATAGTATGGGTAGGCAAGAAAAGTGCATATATCTTTTATTAGCATAAACTTACCCAAATGCGCTCTTGCATATTTAAGGCATTCAAAGTAATAATATTTCACAGCATTAATACAGTTATGTACTAGACTGGACAATGGTAAGCAGAGCCAGTACTTATATCAACAATGGCCTTATCTGTGTGAAGTTTGTATGTTCTCCCTGTGTTTGCGTGGGTTTCCTCCCACACTCCAAAAAACATACTGTTAGGTTAATTGGCTGCTATCAAAATTGACCCTAGTCTCTCCCTCTCTGTCTGTGTGTGAGTGTGTGTCTATATTAGGGAATTTAGACTGTAAGCTCCAATAGGGTAGGGACTGATGTGAATGGGTTCTCTGTACAGCGCTGCGCTATTAGTGACACTATATAAATAAATGATAATGAGGATGATGATGATATGTGTTTACTATGCCTATACACATAGCCAGCTTTCACACTTGATTGGCAGATTAATGCATCATTATTACTAAGTTTGATAACAGTTGTCTAATACAGTGACACTGGTAGAGAAAACCACTATAGACATTCACATAAGCAGCTCTCATCATCATCATTTATGGCATAAGACTTCTTTAATTATACTAAGTTTTTGAGCAGGTCTGCATTATACTTAATTATATAAGGGAGATGTACTTTTAGTAAAAAGTAGCTCTCCAATTTCAAAAGTACATCAACGTAGTATTAATACTTAGATTTAAAGATTTTCTGGGATAAATGAAATACATTCCCAGCAGCCATCTCCCTTTGCCTCTATCTTATTGCATATTTTGTCCTAATGTGCTTTCATATTTACATGTCACCATGTTTCCATTGGCTAGTACCTTAAAGTCAGATGTCTGTCAAGCAAACTGACCAGTGACAGAATTGCTTTGTGAGGTTTACATCTTTATGACATCAAATGCTTCACATGAAAAATGCAGTTCATTGTCAAAAATCAGCTATATTAGGAGAGTGAGAATTGTGTTTTAGCATCAATTACACACTAAATATGCTGTCATTGTGTATGTTTAATGGATGTCTTTCAGTTTTAAAGATAGACAGACGGATAGAAAGATAGAAAGATAGATAGATAGAAAGATAGATAGATAGATAGATAGACAGACAGACAGACTGATTTCAACTGGAAGCAGTGCTTACATATTGCTTAATTTTTGGTGGTTATTAAATAGTATGGGTAGGCAAGAAAAGTGCATATATCTTTTATTAGCATAAACTTACCCAAATGCGCTCTTGCATATTTAAGGCATTCAAAGTAATAATATTTCACAGCATTAATACAGTTATGTACTAGACTGGACAATGGTAAGCAGAGCCAGTACTTATATCAACAATGGCCTTATCTGTGTGAAGTTTGTATGTTCTCCCTGTGTTTGCGTGGGTTTCCTCCGGGTGCTGTGGTTTCCTCCCACACTCCAAAAAACATACTGTTAGGTTAATTGGCTGCTATCAAAATTGACCCTAGTCTCTCCCTCTCTGTCTGTGTGTGAGTGTGTGTCTATATTAGGGAATTTAGACTGTAAGCTCCAATAGGGTAGGGACTGATGTGAATGGGTTCTCTGTACAGCGCTGCGCTATTAGTGACACTATATAAATAAATGATAATGAGGATGATGATGATATGTGTTTACTATGCCTATACACATAGCCAGCTTTCACACTTGATTGGCAGATTAATGCATCATTATTACTAAGTTTGATAACAGTTGTCTAATACAGTGACACTGGTAGAGAAAACCACTATAGACATTCACATAAGCAGCTCTCATCATCATCATTTATGGCATAAGACTTCTTTAATTATACTAAGTTTTTGAGCAGGTCTGCATTATACTTAATTATATAAGGGAGATGTACTTTTAGTAAAAAGTAGCTCTCCAATTTCAAAAGTACATCAACGTAGTATTAATACTTAGATTTAAAGATTTTCTGGGATAAATGAAATACATTCCAGCAGCCATCTCCCTTTGCCTCTATCTTATTGCATATTTTGTCCTAATGTGCTTTCATATTTACATGTCACCATGTTTCCATTGGCTAGTACCTTAAAGTCAGATGTCTGTCAAGCAAACTGACCAGTGACAGAATTGCTTTGTGAGGTTTACATCTTTATGACATCAAATGCTTCACATGAAAAATGCAGTTCATTGTCAAAAATCAGCTATATTAGGAGAGTGAGAATTGTGTTTTAGCATCAATTACACACTAAATATGCTGTCATTGTGTATGTTTAATGGATGTCTTTCAGTTTTAAAGATAGACAGACGGATAGAAAGATAGAAAGATAGATAGATAGAAAGATAGATAGATAGATAGATAGATAGATAGACAGACAGACAGACTGATTTCAACTGGAAGCAGTGCTTACATATTGCTTAATTTTTGGTGGTTATTAAATAGTATGGGTAGGCAAGAAAAGTGCATATATCTTTTATTAGCATAAACTTACCCAAATGCGCTCTTGCATATTTAAGGCATTCAAAGTAATAATATTTCACAGCATTAATACAGTTATGTACTAGACTGGACAATGGTAAGCAGAGCCAGTACTTATATCAACAATGGCCTTATCTGTGTGAAGTTTGTATGTTCTCCCTGTGTTTGCGTGGGTTTCCTCCGGGTGCTGTGGTTTCCTCCCACACTCCAAAAAACATACTGTTAGGTTAATTGGCTGCTATCAAAATTGACCCTAGTCTCTCCCTCTCTGTCTGTGTGTGAGTGTGTGTCTATATTAGGAATTTAGACTGTAAGCTCCAATAGGGTAGGGACTGATGTGAATGGGTTCTCTGTACAGCGCTGCGCTATTAGTGACACTATATAAATAAATGATAATGAGGATGATGATGATATGTGTTTACTATGCCTATACACATAGCCAGCTTTCACACTTGATTGGCAGATTAATGCATCATTATTACTAAGTTTGATAACAGTTGTCTAATACAGTGACACTGGTAGAGAAAACCACTATAGACATTCACATAAGCAGCTCTCATCATCATCATTTATGGCATAAGACTTCTTTAATTATACTAAGTTTTTGAGCAGGTCTGCATTATACTTAATTATATAAGGGAGATGTACTTTTAGTAAAAAGTAGCTCTCCAATTTCAAAAGTACATCAACGTAGTATTAATACTTAGATTTAAAGATTTTCTGGGATAAATGAAATACATTCCCAGCAGCCATCTCCCTTTGCCTCTATCTTATTGCATATTTTGTCCTAATGTGCTTTCATATTTACATGTCACCATGTTTCCATTGGCTAGTACCTTAAAGTCAGATGTCTGTCAAGCAAACTGACCAGTGACAGAATTGCTTTGTGAGGTTTACATCTTTATGACATCAAATGCTTCACATGAAAAATGCAGTTCATTGTCAAAAATCAGCTATATTAGGAGAGTGAGAATTGTGTTTTAGCATCAATTACACACTAAATATGCTGTCATTGTGTATGTTTAATGGATGTCTTTCAGTTTTAAAGATAGACAGACGGATAGATAGATAGAAAGATAGAAAGATAGATAGATAGAAAGATAGATAGATAGACAGACAGACAGACAGACTGATTTCAACTGGAAGCAGTGCTTACATATTGCTTAATTTTTGGTGGTTATTAAATAGTATGGGTAGGCAAGAAAAGTGCATATATCTTTTATTAGCATAAACTTACCCAAATGCGCTCTTGCATATTTAAGGCATTCAAAGTAATAATATTTCACAGCATTAATACAGTTATGTACTAGACTGGACAATGGTAAGCAGAGCCAGTACTTATATCAACAATGGCCTTATCTGTGTGAAGTTTGTATGTTCTCCCTGTGTTTGCGTGGGTTTCCTCCCACACTCCAAAAAACATACTGTTAGGTTAATTGGCTGCTATCAAAATTGACCCTAGTCTCTCCCTCTCTGTCTGTGTGTGAGTGTGTGTCTATATTAGGGAATTTAGACTGTAAGCTCCAATAGGGTAGGGACTGATGTGAATGGGTTCTCTGTACAGCGCTGCGCTATTAGTGACACTATATAAATAAATGATAATGAGGATGATCAGGGCCGGACTGGCCATCTGGCACTTCTGGCAAATGCCAGAAGGGCCGATGGCTATATGGGCCGGCCCGACTCCCCCTGTCTTCTTGGTGGCTGGGTTCAGGAACCAGCCACCTCTGCTGCGCGCTCCCCAGCTCCCTCCCCCGTTATGCTGTGCAGCCAGTTACACTGGTGAGTTTACTTTTTTTTTTAATTTGTTTTTTCTTTTACTGAAGAGGAGGGGGGTCGCGATTTTCGGGGGGGAGGGGGTCGCGGGGGTGCCGCGATTTTCGGGGGGGAGGGGGGGTCGCGGGGGTGCCACGATTTTCGGGGGGTGCCCGCGATTTTAGGGGGGGTCGCGTGGTGCCGCGATTTTAGGGGGAGTCGCGGGGGTGCCGCGATTTTCGGGGGGGGGGGGGGGGTCGCGGGGGTGCCGCGATTTTCGGGGGGGGGGGGGGTGTCCGCGATTTACTGGGGGGGGGGGGGTCGCGGGGGTGAGAGCCAGGGGGTGCTGGGAGAGGGGGTGAGAGAGCCGAAGGGGGTGCTGGGAGAGGGGGTGAGAGAGCCGAAGGGGGTGCTGGGAGAGGGGGTGAGAGAGCCGAAGGGGGTGCTGGGAGAGGGGGTGAGAGAGCCGAAGGGGGTGCTGGGAGAGGGGGTGAGAGCCAGGGCATGCTGGGAGAGGGGGTGAGAGAGCCGAAGGGGGTGCTGGGAAAGGAGGTGAAAGCCGAAGGGGGTGCTGGGAAAGGGGGAGAGAGAGCTGAAGGGGGTTCTGAGAAAGGGGGAGAGAGAGCTGAAGGGGGTGCTGGGAGAGGGGGTGAGAGAGCTGAAGGGGGTGCTGGGAGAGGGGGTGAGAGAGCTGAAGGGGGTGCTGGGAGAGGGGGTGAGAGAGCTGAAGGGGGTGCTGGGAGAGGGGGTGAGAGCCAGGGGGTGCTGGGAAAGGGGGTGAGAGAGCCGAAGGGGGTGAGAGAGCCAAAGGGGAAGAGGTGCTGTGAGAGGGGTGAGAGAGCCAGGGGGTGCTAGGAGAAGGGGTGAGAGAGCCAGGGGGTGCTGGGAGAGGGGGTGAGAGAGCCAAAGGGGAAGGGGGTTCTGGGAGAGGGGGTGAGAGAGCCAGGGGGTGCTGGGAGAGGGGGTGAGAGAGCCAAAGGGGAAGGGGGTTCTGGGAGAGGGGGTGAGAGAGCCAAAGGGGAAGGGGGTGCTGGGAGAGGGGGTGAGAGAGCCAAAGGAGAAGGGGGTGCTGGGAGAGGGGGTGAGAGAGCCAAAGGGGAAGGGGGTTCTGGGAGAGGGGGTGAGAGAGCCAGGGTGGTAGGGAGTGCAGGAAGAGGAGTGAGAGAGCCGGGGGGTAGAGGGTGCAGGAAGACGTGTGAGAGAGCCAGGGGAGTAAGTGGTACAGGAAGATTTGTTAGAGACAGCGGAGAAGGTGGTGCAGGGGCATAGGTAAAAGAAAGTGTAAAGGGAGAGACATCTTAAGAATGGGAATGTCAGGGATGCAGCCATCATAAAACACAAGTAGTAATGAAGAATGGAAATGCACAGAGGGGACAATAAAAAATCAAGCCTTCATACTCCATTCACTTATATTTTCTATACCCCCACTCCTAAATTTCTGCTTCGACCACTGCCCTCTATTCCTGCTCCCCACTGCCTGTGTGAGCTGACAGCTGCTGATCCCTCCTCGCCCAGCGTGCCCAGTAGGAGAACAGAACACAGGATGCCATAATCAGGTAAGTTCATATATTTGCTCGTGTGGAATATGTTTTTAACCATCCTTTCTTGAACTGGGAACACTACAGCGTATCCAATAATGTTTAACACTATGTATTGCTCATTATTGCGCTGTAATGTTTTTTGCATATTTATCTGTACAGAGATTTTTAATTAAGAGGAAAAAACATTGCTTGTCATAAATTTTATCTGTAATTATGTCAATATATCTATTTTTGTTTGCATTGTAAATGATGTATTAAGCTGCTCTTGGGACTCACACTCAGAATCTGATATGCTGTACCAATTTTTATTTGTGAATGAGTTTTTGTCTGAGCTTTACTAATGATTTGGGGGCACTACTATGGCATAATGTTATTTGGGGTCACTATTGTGGCATAATATGATTTGGAGGCACTGTTGTGACATAATATGATTTGTGGGCACTACTGTATGGTATATGTTTTGGGGGCACTACTATGCCATAATATGATTTGTGGGCACTTCTGCATGACCAAATATGAATTGAGGGTAATACTATGTGGCATAATATGACCTTGGGGCACTACGATGTGGCATAATATGAACTGGGCACACTACGGTGTGGCATCATATGAACTTCTGCCAAAGGCAAGTTTTTCATTGTTGAATATGATGGGAGCCCAAAGAAGTTGCTGTATCAGGGCCCAAAATTCCTCTTGTCAGCCCTGCCTGTGAGTCAAGGGGGTAGACGTCTCCAGGTAAATAATCTAAATGTTTCCTATCTAATCAAACTGATGGATCATGATGGGTCACATCCAATTATTTCTCACCCACCTCCTCTATCCCCCTTAATTTATATACTGTGTTATTTAAAATGAATAGAAAAGACGCATATCCAATTACTGTAGTAAAACAAAAATATTTTTCTCTGACATTTTGCTGTAGATGGAAATACTTTTAATGCGGCCGTGTGGGTTCAACTGATCATTCAATAGTTATGTTTTTTTTAGATATATGTTAGTTTTATTTCATGTGGAATGATTCATGAAAATTCTGCCATTACTATTTCATTGAGGGAAAAGGGTACCTGTTACCTATATGTGTGTGTAAGTACTCTGTTCGTAGTTGCTATTTTGTGGGAGATTTGAAAAAAGCAAAACATTGTTTCCTACAGTGGCGTCTGTATAATTGGTGGTATTGCTGTAGTATGGGGTGGCGTGCTGGTGGCAATGTTGTAGTGTGTTTGGTGCTTAGTATTGCTAATAAGTAGGAGAGGGTATTGTTATAATGTGGGTGGTGACGCTGGACGCTGTAATGTGGGGGGTGATGCTGGACGCTGTAATGTGGGGAGTGATGCTGTAATGTGGGGGGTGATGCCGGTTGCTATAATGTGGGGGTGATTGATGTAGTATGAGTGTGTGTGGGGGGTTATTTATTGCTGTAATTTGGGTACTAATAATGTATTGTCATGGTATTTATTGATGTAATTGGGGTGCTAATAATGTAATGTTGAGGGTCATTAGGAGAAATAAATACCCCCTCCCCCCCCACACACACTCATACTACATCATGTTGTACTGCGCCAGCATCAGTGTGCAACAATATAGTGCATGGAGTCCACGTGGGCCTGTGTGCTTTAAATGCCAGGGCTGATTTTTAGTCCCAGTCCGGCCCTGAGGATGATGATGATATGTGTTTACTATGCCTATACACATAGCCAGCTTTCACACTTGATTGGCAGATTAATGCATCATTATTGCTAAGTTTGATAACAGTTGTCTAATACAGTGACACTGGTAGAGAAAACCACTATAGACATTCACATAAGCAGCTCTCATCATCATCATTTATGGCATAAGACTTCTTTAATTATACTAAGTTTTTGAGCAGGTCTGCATTATACTTAATTATATAAGGGAGATGTACTTTTAGTAAAAAGTAGCTCTCCAATTTCAAAAGTACATCAACGTAGTATTAATACTTAGATTTAAAGATTTTCTGGGATAAATGAAATACATTCCCAGCAGCCATCTCCCTTTGCCTCTATCTTATTGCATATTTTGTCCTAATGTGCTTTCATATTTACATGTCACCATGTTTCCATTGGCTAGTACCTTAAAGTCAGATGTCTGTCAAGCAAACTGACCAGTGACAGAATTGCTTTGTGAGGTTTACATCTTTATGACATCAAATGCTTCACATGAAAAATGCAGTTCATTGTCAAAAATCAGCTATATTAGGAGAGTGAGAATTGTGTTTTAGCATCAATTACACACTAAATATGCTGTCATTGTGTATGTTTAATGGATGTCTTTCAGTTTTAAAGATAGACAGACGGATAGATAGATAGAAAGATAGAAAGATAGATAGATAGAAAGATAGATAGACAGACAGACAGACAGACTGATTTCAACTGGAAGCAGTGCTTACATATTGCTTAATTTTTGGTGGTTATTAAATAGTATGGGTAGGCAAGAAAAGTGCATATAT
Organism: Mixophyes fleayi; assembly: GCF_038048845.1. Classification (NCBI taxonomy): domain Eukaryota; kingdom Metazoa; phylum Chordata; class Amphibia; order Anura; family Limnodynastidae; genus Mixophyes; species Mixophyes fleayi. Next base: position 38,310 of record NW_027446450.1, on the reverse strand, counting down.
CTTTTATTAGCATAAACTTACCCAAATGCGCTCTTGCATATTTAAGGCATTCAAAGTAATAATATTTCACAGCATTAATACAGTTATGTACTAGACTGGACAATGGTAAGCAGAGCCAGTACTTATATCAACAATGGCCTTATCTGTGTGAAGTTTGTATGTTCTCCCTGTGTTTGCGTGGGTTTCCTCCCACACTCCAAAAAACATACTGTTAGGTTAATTGGCTGCTATCAAAATTGACCCTAGTCTCTCCCTCTCTGTCTGTGTGTGTGTGTGTCTATATTAGGGAATTTAGACTGTAAGCTCCAATAGGGTAGGGACTGATGTGAATGGGTTCTCTGTACAGCGCTGCGCTATTAGTGACACTATATAAATAAATGATAATGAGGATGATGATGATATGTGTTTACTATGCCTATACACATAGCCAGCTTTCACACTTGATTGGCAGATTAATGCATCATTATTGCTAAGTTTGATAACAGTTGTCTAATACAGTGACACTGGTAGAGAAAACCACTATAGACATTCACATAAGCAGCTCTCATCATCATCATTTATTGCATAAGACTTCTTTAATTATACTAAGTTTTTGAGCAGGTCTGCATTATACTTAATTATATAAGGGAGATGTACTTTTAGTAAAAAGTAGCTCTCCAATTTCAAAAGTACATCAACGTAGTATTAATACTTAGATTTAAAGATTTTCTGGGATAAATGAAATACATTCCCAGCAGCCATCTCCCTTTGCCTCTATCTTATTGCATATTTTGTCCTAATGTGCTTTCATATTTACATGTCACCATGTTTCCATTGGCTAGTACCTTAAAGTCAGATGTCTGTCAAGCAAACTGACCAGTGACAGAATTGCTTTGTGAGGTTTACATCTTTATGACATCAAATGCTTCACATGAAAAATGCAGTTCATTGTCAAAAATCAGCTATATTAGGAGAGTGAGAATTGTGTTTTAGCATCAATTACACACTAAATATGCTGTCATTGTGTATGTTTAATGGATGTCTTTCAGTTTTAAAGATAGACAGACGGATAGATAGATAGAAAGATAGAAAGATAGATAGATAGATAGACAGACAGACAGACTGATTTCAACTGGAAGCAGTGCTTACATATTGCTTAATTTTTGGTGGTTATTAAATAGTATGGGTAGGCAAGAAAAGTGCATATATCTTTTATTAGCATAAACTTACCCAAATGCGCTCTTGCATATTTAAGGCATTCAAAGTAATAATATTTCACAGCATTAATACAGTTATGTACTAGACTGGACAATGGTAAGCAGAGCCAGTACTTATATCAACAATGGCCTTATCTGTGTGAAGTTTGTATGTTCTCCCTGTGTTTGCGTGGGTTTCCTCCCACACTCCAAAAAACATACTGTTAGGTTAATTGGCTGCTATCAAAATTGACCCTAGTCTCTCCCTCTCTGTCTGTGTGTGAGTGTGTGTCTATATTAGGGAATTTAGACTGTAAGCTCCAATAGGGTAGGGACTGATGTGAATGGGTTCTCTGTACAGCGCTGCGCTATTAGTGACACTATATAAATAAATGATAATGAGGATGATGATGATATGTGTTTACTATGCCTATACACATAGCCAGCTTTCACACTTGATTGGCAGATTAATGCATCATTATTGCTAAGTTTGATAACAGTTGTCTAATACAGTGACACTGCTAGAGAAAACCACTATAGACATTCACATAAGCAGCTCTCATCATCATCATTTATGGCATAAGACTTCTTTAATTATACTAAGTTTTTGAGCAGGTCTGCATTATACTTAATTATATAAGGGAGATGTACTTTTAGTAAAAAGTAGCTCTCCAATTTCAAAAGTACATCAACGTAGTATTAATACTTAGATTTAAAGATTTTCTGGGATAAATGAAATACATTCCCAGCAGCCATCTCCCTTTGCCTCTATCTTATTGCATATTTTGTCCTAATGTGCTTTCATATTTACATGTCACCATGTTTCCATTGGCTAGTACCTTAAAGTCAGATGTCTGTCAAGCAAACTGACCAGTGACAGAATTGCTTTGTGAGGTTTACATCTTTATGACATCAAATGCTTCACATGAAAAATGCAGTTCATTGTCAAAAATCAGCTATATTAGGAGAGTGAGAATTGTGTTTTAGCATCAATTACACACTAAATATGCTGTCATTGTGTATGTTTAATGGATGTCTTTCAGTTTTAAAGATAGACAGACCGATAGATAGATAGATAGAAAGATAGAAAGATAGATAGATAGAAAGATAGATAGACAGACAGACAGACAGACTGATTTCAACTGGAAGCAGTGCTTACATATTGCTTAATTTTTGGTGGTTATTAAATAGTATGGGTAGGCAAGAAAAGTGCATATATCTTTTATTAGCATAAACTTACCCAAATGCGCTCTTGCATATTTAAGGCATTCAAAGTAATAATATTTCACAGCATTAATACAGTTATGTACTAGACTGGACAATGGTAAGCAGAGCCAGTACTTATATCAACAATGGCCTTATCTGTGTGAAGTTTGTATGTTCTCCCTGTGTTTGCGTGGGTTTCCTCCCACACTCCAAAAAACATACTGTTAGGTTAATTGGCTGCTATCAAAATTGACCCTAGTCTCTCCCTCTCTGTCTGTGTGTGAGTGTGTGTCTATATTAGGGAATTTAGACTGTAAGCTCCAATAGGGTAGGGACTGATGTGAATGGGTTCTCTGTACAGCGCTGCGCTATTAGTGACACTATATAAATAAATGATAATGAGGATGATGATGATATGTGTTTACTATGCCTATACACATAGCCAGCTTTCACACTTGATTGGCAGATTAATGCATCATTATTGCTAAGTTTGATAACAGTTGTCTAATACAGTGACACTGGTAGAGAAAACCACTATAGACATTCACATAAGCAGCTCTCATCATCATCATTTATTGCATAAGACTTCTTTAATTATACTAAGTTTTTGAGCAGGTCTGCATTATACTTAATTATATAAGGGAGATGTACTTTTAGTAAAAAGTAGCTCTCCAATTTCAAAAGTACATCAACGTAGTATTAATACTTAGATTTAAAGATTTTCTGGGATAAATGAAATACATTCCCAGCAGCAGGGCCGGATTAAGGGGGGGGCACAGGGGGCATGTGCTCCGGGCCCCCCGGACCAGCTGTGGCTCTTTTTGCTGCCCCCAAATGTCAGTCTACAGGGGGCAGCACAGGGTTCCGTTTTTAAGTGCTCTGTCGGCACTATAAGCACAGGTAAGCTTTTGCTTTTTTTTTTTTTTGAGTGTTCTGGGCTTCCTTAGCTGCGTGTAGATGACAGTGTGAGGAGGAGCAGAGAAGAGCTGCCCTGCCTGTCTGTGGGGGATAAGGTAAGTTAAGATCTGCTGTGTGTGTGTGTGAGAGACTTTGTGTGTGTGTGACTGTGTGTGTGTGAGATTTTCTGTGTGTGTGACTGTGTGTGTGTGAGACTTTCTGTGTGTGTGACTTTGTGTGTGTGTGTGACTTTCTGTGTGTGTGACTTTGTGTGTGTGTGTGACTTTCTGTGTGTGTGACTGTGTGTGTGTGTGTGACTTTCTGTGTGTGTGACTGTGTGTGTGTGAGACTTTCTGTGTGTGTGTGTTTGTGTGAGACTTTCTGTGTGTGTGACTTTGTGTGTGTGTGTGACTTTCTGTGTGTGTGACTGTGTGTGTGTGTGACTTTCTGTGTGTGTGACTGTGTGTGTGTGAGACTTTCTGTGTGTGTGACTGTGTGTATGAGACTTTGTGTGTGTGTGACTGTGTGTGTGACTTTGTGTGTGTGTGTGACTTTCTGTGTGTGTGACTGTGTGTGTGTTTGTGTGACTGTGTGTGTGTGACTTTGTGTGTGTGTGTGTGACTTTCTGTGTGTGTGACTGTGTGTGTGTGTGTTTGTGTGACTGTGTGTGTGTGAGATTTTCTGTGTGTGTGACTGTGTGTGTGTGAGACTTTCTGTGTGTGTGACTGTGTGTATGAGACTTTCTGTGTGTGTGACTGTGTGTGTGACTTTGTGTGTGTGTGTGACTTTCTGTGTGTGTGACTGTGTGTGTGTTTGTGTGACTGTGTGTGTGTGACTTTGTGTGTGTGTGTGTGACTTTCTGTGTGTGTGTGTGACTTTCTGTGTGTGTGACTGTGTGTGTGTTTGTGTGACTGTGTGTGAGAGACTTTGTGTGTGTGTGACTGTGTGTGTGTGACTTTCTGTGTGTGTGACTGTGTGTGTGTGAGACTTTCTGTGTGTGTGACTGTGTGTGTGACTTTGTGTGTGTGTGTGACTGTGTGTGTGTGACTGTGTGTGTGTGACTTTCTGTGTGTGTGACTGTGTGTGTGTGTGACTTTCTGTGTGTGTGTGACTGTGTGTGTGTGAGACTTTCTGTGTGTGTGACTGTGTGTGTGTGTAATTGTGTGACTGTGTGTGTGTGAGATTTTCTGTGTGTGTGTGACTGTGTGTGTGTGTGTAATTGTGTGACTGTGTGTGTGTGAGATTTTCTGTGTGTGTGACTGTGTGTGTGTGTGTAATTGTGTGACTGTGTGTGTGTGAGATTTTCTGTGTGTGTGACTGTGTGTGTGTGAGACTTTCTGTGTGTGTGACTGTGTGTTTGTGTGAGACTTTCTGTGTGTGTGACTTTGTGTGTGTGTGTGACTTTGTGTGTGTGTGTGACTTTGTGTGTGTGTGTGACTTTCTGTGTGTGTGACTGTGTGTGTGTGTGACTTTCTGTGTGTGTGACTGTGTGTGTGAGACTTTCTGTGTGTGTGACTGTGTGTGTGTGTGACTGTGTGTGTGTGAGATTTTCTGTGTGTGTGTGACTGTGTGTGTGTGTGTAATTGTGTGACTGTGTGTGTGTGAGATTTTCTGTGTGTGTGACTGTGTGTGTGTGTAATTGTGTGACTGTGTGTGTGTGAGATTTTCTGTGTGTGTGACTGTGTGTGTGTGAGACTTTCTGTGTGTGTGTGTTTGTGTGAGACTTTCTGTGTGTGTGACTTTGTGTGTGTGTGTGACTTTGTGTGTGTGTGTGACTTTGTGTGTGTGTGACTTTGTGTGTGTGTGTGACTTTCTGTGTGTGTGACTGTGTGTGTGTGTTTGTGTGACTGTGTGTGTGTGAGATTTTCTGTGTGTGTGTGTGTGACTTTCTGTGTGTGTGACTGTGTGTGTGTGACTTTGTGTGTGTGTGTGACTTTCTGTGTGTGTGACTGTGTGTGTGTGTGTTTGTGTGACTGTGTGTGTGTGAGATTTTCTGTGTGTGACTTTGTGTGTGTGTGTGACTTTCTGTGTGTGTGACTGTGTGTGTGTGTGTTTGTGTGACTGTGTGTGTGTGAGATTTTCTGTGTGTGTGACTGTGTGTGTGTGAGACTTTCTGTGTGTGTGACTGTGTGTATGAGACTTTCTGTGTGTGTGACTGTGTGTGTGACTTTGTGTGTGTGTGTGACTTTCTGTGTGTGTGACTGTGTGTGTGTTTGTGTGACTGTGTGTGTGTGACTTTGTGTGTGTGTGTGTGACTTTCTGTGTGTGTGACTGTGTGTGTGTGTGTTTGTGTGACTGTGTGTGTGTGAGATTTTCTGTGTGTGTGACTGTGTGTGTGTGAGACTTTCTGTGTGTGTGTGTTTGTGTGAGACTTTCTGTGTGTGTGACTGTGTGTATGAGACTTTCTGTGTGTGTGAAACTTTCTGTGTGTGTGTGTGTGACTTTCTGTGTGTGTTTCAGCCAGAGGAGGAGGTGATTATGAAAATGAAGGGGATAATTGTGGACAAGGAGAGTGTGATTTATGGACAAGGAGAGGGGGTGATTTATGGACAAGGAGAGGGGATGATTTATGGACAAGGAGAGGGGATGATTTATGGACAAGGAGAGGGGGTGATTTATGGACAAGGAGAGGGGGTGATTTATGGACAAGGAGAGGGGATGATTTATGGACAAGGAGAGGGGGTGATTTATGGACAAGGAGAGGGGATGATTTATGGACAAGGAGAGGGGGTGATTTATGGACAAGGAGGGGGTGATTTATGGACAAGGAGGGGGTGATTTATGGACAAGGAGAGGGGGTGATTTATGGACAAGGAGAGGGGGTGATTTATGGACAAGGAGAGGGGGTGATTTATGGACAAGGAGAGGGGGTGATTTATGGACAAGGAGGGGGTGATTTATGGACAAGGAGGGGGTGATTTATGGACAAGGGGAGGGGGTGATTTATGGACAAGGAGAGGGGGTGATTTATGGACAAGGGGAGGGGGTGATTTATGGACAAGGAGAGGGGGTGATTTATGGACAAGGAGAGGGGGTGATTTATGGACAAGGAGAGGGGGTGATTTATGGACAAGGAGAGGGGGTGATTTATGGACAAGGAGGGGGTGATTTATGGACAAGGAGAGGGGGTGATTTATGGACAAGGAGAGGGGGTGATTTATGGACAAGGAGAGGGGGTGATTTATGGACAAGGAGAGGGGGTGATTTATGGACAAGGAGAGGGGGTGATTTATGGACAAGGAGGGGGTGATTTATGGACAAGGAGAGGGGGTGATTTATGGACAAGGAGAGGGGGTGATTTATGGACAAGGAGAGGGGGTGATTTATGGACAAGGAGAGGGGGTGATTTATGGACAAGGGGAGGGGGTGATTTATGGACAAGGAGAGGGGGTGATTTATGGACAAGGAGAGGGGGTGATTTATGGACAAGGAGAGGGGGTGATTTATGGACAAGGAGGGGGTGATTTATGGACAAGGAGGGGGTGATTTATGGACAAGGAGAGGGGGTGATTTATGGACAAGGAGAGGGGGTGATTTATGGACAAGGAGGGGGTGATTTATGGACAAGGAGAGGGGGTGATTTATGGACAAGGAGAGGGGGTGATTTATGGACAAGGAGAGGGGGTGATTTATGGACAAGGAGAGGGGGTGATTTATGGACAAGGAGGGGGTGATTTATGGACAAGGAGGGGATGATTTATGGACAAGGAGAGGGGGTGATTTATGGACAAGGAGGGGGTGATTTATGGACAAGGAGGGGGTGATTTATGGACAAGGAGAGGGGGTGATTTATGGACAAGGAGGGGGTGATTTATGGACAAGGAGAGGGGGTGATTTATGGACAAGGAGAGGGGGTGATTTATGGACAAGGAGGGGGTGATTTATGGACAAGGAGAGGGGATGATTTATGGACAAGGAGAGGGGGTGATTTATGGACAAGGAGGGGGTGATTTATGGACAAGGAGAGGGGGTGATTTATGGACAAGGAGAGGGGGTGATTTATGGACAAGGAGGGGGTGATTTATGGACAAGGAGAGGGGGTGATTTATGGACAAGGAGAGGGGGTGATTTATGGACAAGGAGAGGGGGTGATTTATGGACAAGGAGAGGGGGTGATTTATGGACAAGGAGAGGGGGTGATTTATGGACAAGGAGAGGGGGTGATTTATGGACAAGGAGAGGGGGTGATTTATGGACAAGGAGAGGGGGTGATTTATGGACAAGGAGAGGGGGTGATTTATGGACAAGGAGAGGGGGTGATTTATGGACAAGGAGGGGGTGATTTATGGACAAGGGGAGGGGGTGATTTATGGACAAGGGGAGGGGGTGATTTATGGACAAGGAGAGGGGGTGATTTATGGACAAGGGGAGGGGGTGATTTATGGACAAGGAGAGGGGGTGATTTATGGACAAGGAGAGGGGGTGATTTATGGACAAGGAGAGGGGGTGATTTATGGACAAGGAGAGGGGGTGATTTATGGACAAGGAGAGGGGGTGATTTATGGACAAGGGGAGGGGGTGATTTATGGACAAGGGGAGGGGGTGATTTATGGACAAGGAGAGGGGGTGATTTATGGACAAGGAGAGGGGGTGATTTATGGACAAGGGGAGGGGGTGATTTATGGACAAGGAGAGGGGGTGATTTATGGACAAGGAGAGGGGGTGATTTATGGACAAGGAGGGGGTGATTTATGGACAAGGAGGGGGTGATTTATGGACAAGGAGAGGGGGTGATTTATGGACAAGGGGAGGGGGTGATTTATGGACAAGGGGAGGGGGTGATTTATGGACAAGGAGAGGGGGTGATTTATGGACAAGGAGAGGGGGTGATTTATGGACAAGGAGAGGGGGTGATTTATGGACAAGGGGAGGGGGTGATTTATGGACAAGGGGAGGGGGTGATTTATGGACAAGGGGAGGGGGTGATTTATGGACAAGGGGAGGGGGTGATTTATGGACAAGGGGAGGGGGTGATTTATGGACAAGGAGGGGGTGATTTATGGACAAGGAGAGGGGGTGATTTATGGACAAGGAGAGGGGGTGATTTATGGACAAGGAGAGGGGGTGATTTATGGACAAGGAGGGGGGGTGATTTATGGACAAGGAGAGGGGGTGATTTATGGACAAGGAGAGGGGGTGATTTATGGACAAGGAGAGGAGGTGATTTATGGACAAGGAGAGGGGGTGATTTATGGACAAGGAGAGGGGGTGATTTATGGACAAGGAGAGGGGATGATTTATGGACAAGGAGAGGGGGTGATTTATGGACAAGGAGAGGGGGTGATTTATGGACAAGGAGAAGGGGTGATTTATGGACAAGGAGGATGTGATTATACAAATAGAGGGGGTTGCAGAGTGACAACCCAGGAAGGGAAACCAACGCTGATGAGAAGGGGATTGAAGATGCTAAGTAGGTGGGGAATGAGGAGTGAGAGGGAAGATAGAGGATTAAGATGAAGAAGAGGATTGAGGAGTGGGATGTTGGGGATATAAATGGAGAACAGAGAAGTACGATGTGCTCAGACCTAGATTGTCTATTTATTGTGGACCCTCTCTCCATGCCCCAGGGAAGTAGCATTTCTAAAAGTGGGCATTATGGGAAAAATGACAAAATTATGGCCACTCATTCTGTTAGCTCTCCTAAAGAGGACATACACTTACTTTATATGGAAACGTATAATGTACAAAATGTAATATGCCGCCATGCTAGCTCTGTTGCCTTGCAACAAATCAGGCCTGCTAGTGCTTAGCTGGACTAGGCTGTTAGGGATAACCAATATATACTTACATATAGTAAGATTATTTTGTTAATTATTTGTGGAGTGATTGTGAGGTATTTAATGTGTGCTTGAGTTTGGGGAGAAGGAGTGCTATTTATTAAATGTGAATATGAATTATAAAATGTTGGCAATGGTTTTGAAAAATAGGTTTATTTATTACATGTAAATGCTATTCATTTTCACCAGGCTGTTTGGTGGAGAGGGAAATAAGTTTATTAAATGTGTACGCTATTAATTTAATGTCGGGGCTGCTTGGGGAAAATAGTTCTATTATTAAAAGTGAATAGTATTAATTTAATTTAATTCCAAATTTGGGGCTGGTTGCAGGGAGGGAGGCCTAATTATTAAAGGTTGTGCTACTGATTTATTAACCGGACTCTTTGGGTTTTTGTTTCAAAATAGGCCCCGACATTCCAGAATCTACACAAGCAGCAACTGAGCTTAAGACACCAGCAGCCACAGGTGGTGAAAGTGACAACAGCAGGTAGGAGAGAGCAGGGCCATCTTCCAACTGTTCTCAATATGGTGGGACTGTCCAGAATTTGGGTGACTGTCTCACTTAGTTAGGATTTGGTCTGACTACAAGGACAGTTGGGAGGTATGTCCTACTTCACACTGTTATTCTTGTGAAGGCAGAGTTGTGTGCATCTAACAGTAGTGCACATAGCATTGCCTGTTTATTTGTTTAAAATGAATATCATATTCGACAATATGGGGCCCCCCTGTCTTAAGTGCCCCGGGCCCCCCAGAACCTTAATCCAGCTCTGCCCAGCAGCCATCTCCCTTTGCCTCTATCTTATTGCATATTTTGTCCTAATGTGCTTTTATATTTACATGTCACCATGTTTCCATTGGCTAGTACCTTAAAGTCAGATGTCTGTCAAGCAAACTGACCAGTGACAGAATTGCTTTGTGAGGTTTACATCTTTATGACATCAAATGCTTCACATGAAAAATGCAGTTCATTGTCAAAAATCAGCTATATTAGGAGAGTGAGAATTGTGTTTTAGCATCAATTACACACTAAATATGCTGTCATTGTGTATGTTTAATGGATGTCTTTCAGTTTTAAAGATAGACAGACGGATAGATAGATAGAAAGATAGAAAGATAGATAGATAGAAAGATAGATAGATAGATAGATAGACAGACAGACTGATTTCAACTGGAAGCAGTGCTTACATATTGCTTAATTTTTGGTGGTTATTAAATAGTATGGGTAGGCAAGAAAAGTGCATATATCTTTTATTAGCATAAACTTACCCAAATGCGCTCTTGCATATTTAAGGCATTCAAAGTAATAATATTTCACAGCATTAATACAGTTATGTACTAGACTGGACAATGGTAAGCAGAGCCAGTACTTATATCAACAATGGCCTTATCTGTGTGAAGTTTGTATGTTCTCCCTGTGTTTGCGTGGGTTTCCTCCGGGTGCTGTGGTTTCCTCCCACACTCCAAAAAACATACTGTTAGGTTAATTGGCTGCTATCAAAATTGACCCTAGTCTCTCCCTCTCTGTCTGTGTGTGAGTGTGTGTCTATATTAGGGAATTTAGACTGTAAGCTCCAATAGGGTAGGGACTGATGTGAATGGGTTCTCTGTACAGCGCTGCGCTATTAGTGACACTATATAAATAAATGATAATGAGGATGATGATGATATGTGTTTACTATGCCTATACACATAGCCAGCTTTCACACTTGATTGGCAGATTAATGCATCATTATTGCTAAGTTTGATAACAGTTGTCTAATACAATGACACTGGTAGAGAAAACCACTATAGACATTCACATAAGCAGCTCTCATCATCATCATTTATGGCATAAGACTTCTTTAATTATACTAAGTTTTTGAGCAGGTCTGCATTATACTTAATTATATAAGGGAGATGTACTTTTAGTAAAAAGTAGCTCTCCAATTTCAAAAGTACATCAACGTAGTATTAATACTTAGATTTAAAGATTTTCTGGGATAAATGAAATACATTCCCAGCAGCCATCTCCCTTTGCCTCTATCTTATTGCATATTTTGTCCTAATGTGCTTTCATATTTACATGTCACCATGTTTCCATTGGCTAGTACCTTAAAGTCAGATGTCTGTCAAGCAAACTGACCAGTGACAGAATTGCTTTGTGAGGTTTACATCTTTATGACATCAAATGCTTCACATGAAAAATGCAGTTCATTGTCAAAAATCAGCTATATTAGGAGAGTGAGAATTGTGTTTTAGCATCAATTACACACTAAATATGCTGTCATTGTGTATGTTTAATGGATGTCTTTCAGTTTTAAAGATAGACAGACGGATAGATAGATAGAAAGATAGATAGATAGAAAGATAGATAGATAGATAGATAGACAGACAGACAGACAGACAGACAGACTGATTTCAACTGGAAGCAGTGCTTACATATTGCTTAATTTTTGGTGGTTATTAAATAGTATGGGTAGGCAAGAAAAGTGCATATATCTTTTATTAGCATAAACTTACCCAAATGCGCTCTTGCATATTTAAGGCATTCAAAGTAATAATATTTCACAGCATTAATACAGTTATGTACTAGACTGGACAATGGTAAGCAGAGCCAGTACTTATATCAACAATGGCCTTATCTGTGTGAAGTTTGTATGTTCTCCCTGTGTTTGCGTGGGTTTCCTCCGGGTGCTGTGGTTTCCTCCCACACTCCAAAAAACATACTGTTAGGTTAATTGGCTGCTATCAAAATTGACCCTAGTCTCTCCCTCTCTGTCTGTGTGTGAGTGTGTGTCTATATTAGGGAATTTAGACTGTAAGCTCCAATAGGGTAGGGACTGATGTGAATGGGTTCTCTGTACAGCGCTGCGCTATTAGTGACACTATATAAATAAATGATAATGAGGATGATGATGATATGTGTTTACTATGCCTATACACATAGCCAGCTTTCACACTTGATTGGCAGATTAATGCATCATTATTGCGAAGTTTGATAACAGTTGTCTAATACAGTGACACTGGTAGAGAAAACCACTATAGACATTCACATAAGCAGCTCTCATCATCATCATTTATGGCATAAGACTTCTTTAATTATACTAAGTTTTTGAGCAGGTCTGCATTATACTTAATTATATAAGGGAGATGTACTTTTAGTAAAAAGTAGCTCTCCAATTTCAAAAGTACATCAACGTAGTATTAATACTTAGATTTAAAGATTTTCTGGGATAAATGAAATACATTCCCAGCAGCCATCTCCCTTTGCCTCTATCTTATTGCATATTTTGTCCTAATGTGCTTTCATATTTACATGTCACCATGTTTCCATTGGCTAGTACCTTAAAGTCAGATGTCTGTCAAGCAAACTGACCAGTGACAGAATTGCTTTGTGAGGTTTACATCTTTATGACATCAAATGCTTCACATGAAAAATGCAGTTCATTGTCAAAAATCAGCTATATTAGGAGAGTGAGAATTGTGTTTTAGCATCAATTACACACTAAATATGCTGTCATTGTGTATGTTTAATGGATGTCTTTCAGTTTTAAAGATAGACAGACAGACAGACAGACAGACAGACAGACAGACAGACAGACAGACAGACAGACAGACAGACAGACAGACAGACAGACAGACAGACAGACTGATTTCAACTGGAAGCAGTGCTTACATATTGCTTAATTTTTGGTGGTTATTAAATAGTATGGGTAGGCAAGAAAAGTGCATATATCTTTTATTAGCATAAACTTACCCAAATGCGCTCTTGCATATTTAAGGCATTCAAAGTAATAATATTTCACAGCATTAATACAGTTATGTACTAGACTGGACAATGGTAAGCAGAGCCAGTACTTATATCAACAATGGCCTTATCTGTGCGAAGTTTGTATGTTCTCCCTGTGTTTGCGTGGGTTTCCTCCGGGTGCTGTGGTTTCCTCCCACACTCCAAAAAACATACTGTTAGGTTAATTGGCTGCTATCAAAATTGACCCTAGTCTCTCCCTCTCTGTCTGTGTGTGAGTGTGTGTCTATATTAGGGAATTTAGACTGTAAGCTCCAATAGGGTAGGGACTGATGTGAATGGGTTCTCTGTACAGCGCTGCGCTATTAGTGACACTATATAAATAAATGATAATGAGGATGATGATGATATGTGTTTACTATGCCTATACACATAGCCAGCTTTCACACTTGATTGGCAGATTAATGCATCATTATTGCTAAGTTTGATAACAGTTGTCTAATACAATGACACTGGTAGAGAAAACCACTATAGACATTCACATAAGCAGCTCTCATCATCATCATTTATTGCATAAGACTTCTTTAATTATACTAAGTTTTTGAGCAGGTCTGCATTATACTTAATTATATAAGGGAGATGTACTTTTAGTAAAAAGTAGCTCTCCAATTTCAAAAGTACATCAACGTAGTATTAATACTTAGATTTAAAGATTTTCTGGGATAAATGAAATACATTCCCAGCAGCCATCTCCCTTTGCCTCTATCTTATTGCATATTTTGTCCTAATGTGCTTTCATATTTACATGTCACCATGTTTCCATTGGCTAGTACCTTAAAGTCAGATGTCTGTCAAGCAAACTGACCAGTGACCGAATTGCTTTGTGAGGTTTACATCTTTATGACATCAAATGCTTCACATGAAAAATGCAGTTCATTGTCAAAAATCAGCTATATTAGGAGAGTGAGAATTGTGTTTTAGCATCAATTACACACTAAATATGCTGTCATTGTGTATGTTTAATGGATGTCTTTCAGTTTTAAAGATAGACAGACGGATAGAAAGATAGAAAGATAGATAGATAGAAAGATAGATAGATAGATAGACAGACAGACAGACTGATTTCAACTGGAAGCAGTGCTTACATATTGCTTAATTTTTGGTGGTTATTAAATAGTATGGGTAGGCAAGAAAAGTGCATATATCTTTTATTAGCATAAACTTACCCAAATGCGCTCTTGCATATTTAAGGCATTCAAAGTAATAATATTTCACAGCATTAATACAGTTATGTACTAGACTGGACAATGGTAAGCAGAGCCAGTACTTATATCAACAATGGCCTTATCTGTGTGAAGTTTGTATGTTCTCCCTGTGTTTGCGTGGGTTTCCTCCGGGTGCTGTGGTTTCCTCCCACACTCCAAAAAACATACTGTTAGGTTAATTGGCTGCTATCAAAATTGACCCTAGTCTCTCCCTCTCTGTCTGTGTGTGAGTGTGTGTCTATATTAGGGAATTTAGACTGTAAGCTCCAATAGGGTAGGGACTGATGTGAATGGGTTCTCTGTACAGCGCTGCGCTATTAGTGACACTCTATAAATAAATGATAATGAGGATGATGATGATATGTGTTTACTATGCCTATACACATAGCCAGCTTTCACACTTGATTGGCAGATTAATGCATCATTATTGCTAAGTTTGATAACAGTTGTCTAATACAGTGACACTGGTAGAGAAAACCACTATAGACATTCACATAAGCAGCTCTCATCATCATCATTTATGGCATAAGACTTCTTTAATTATACTAAGTTTTTGAGCAGGTCTGCATTATACTTAATTATATAAGGGAGATGTACTTTTAGTAAAAAGTAGCTCTCCAATTTCAAAAGTACATCAACGTAGTATTAATACTTAGATTTAAAGATTTTCTGGGATAAATGAAATACATTCCCAGCAGCCATCTCCCTTTGCCTCTATCTTATTGCATATTTTGTCCTAATGTGCTTTCATATTTACATGTCACCATGTTTCCATTGGCTAGTACCTTAAAGTCAGATGTCTGTCAAGCAAACTGACCAGTGACAGAATTGCTTTGTGAGGTTTACATCTTTATGACATCAAATGCTTCACATGAAAAATGCAGTTCATTGTCAAAAATCAGCTATATTAGGAGAGTGAGAATTGTGTTTTAGCATCAATTACACACTAAATATGCTGTCATTGTGTATGTTTAATGGATGTCTTTCAGTTTTAAAGATAGACAGACCGATAGATAGATAGATAGAAAGATAGAAAGATAGATAGATAGAAAGATAGATAGACAGACAGACAGACAGACTGATTTCAACTGGAAGCAGTGCTTACATATTGCTTAATTTTTGGTGGTTATTAAATAGTATGGGTAGGCAAGAAAAGTGCATATATCTTTTATTAGCATAAACTTACCCAAATGCGCTCTTGCATATTTAAGGCATTCAAAGTAATAATATTTCACAGCATTAATACAGTTATGTACTAGACTGGACAATGGTAAGCAGAGCCAGTACTTATATCAACAATGGCCTTATCTGTGTGAAGTTTGTATGTTCTCCCTGTGTTTGCGTGGGTTTCCTCCCACACTCCAAAAAACATACTGTTAGGTTAATTGGCTGCTATCAAAATTGACCCTAGTCTCTCCCTCTCTGTCTGTGTGTGAGTGTGTGTCTATATTAGGGAATTTAGACTGTAAGCTCCAATAGGGTAGGGACTGATGTGAATGGGTTCTCTGTACAGCGCTGCGCTATTAGTGACACTCTATAAATAAATGATAATGAGGATGATGATGATATGTGTTTACTATGCCTATACACATAGCCAGCTTTCACACTTGATTGGCAGATTAATGCATCATTATTGCTAAGTTTGATAACAGTTGTCTAATACAGTGACACTGGTAGAGAAAACCACTATAGACATTCACATAAGCAGCTCTCATCATCATCATTTATGGCATAAGACTTCTTTAATTATACTAAGTTTTTGAGCAGGTCTGCATTATACTTAATTATATAAGGGAGATGTACTTTTAGTAAAAAGTAGCTCTCCAATTTCAAAAGTACATCAACGTAGTATTAATACTTAGATTTAAAGATTTTCTGGGATAAATGAAATACATTCCCAGCAGCCATCTCCCTTTGCCTCTATCTTATTGCATATTTTGTCCTAATGTGCTTTCATATTTACATGTCACCATGTTTCCATTGGCTAGTACCTTAAAGTCAGATGTCTGTCAAGCAAACTGACCAGTGACAGAATTGCTTTGTGAGGTTTACATCTTTATGACATCAAATGCTTCACATGAAAAATGCAGTTCATTGTCAAAAATCAGCTATATTAGGAGAGTGAGAATTGTGTTTTAGCATCAATTACACACTAAATATGCTGTCATTGTGTATGTTTAATGGATGTCTTTCAGTTTTAAAGATAGACAGACCGATAGATAGATAGATAGAAAGATAGAAAGATAGATAGATAGAAAGATAGATAGACAGACAGACAGACAGACTGATTTCAACTGGAAGCAGTGCTTACATATTGCTTAATTTTTGGTGGTTATTAAATAGTATGGGTAGGCAAGAAAAGTGCATATATCTTTTATTAGCATAAACTTACCCAAATGCGCTCTTGCATATTTAAGGCATTCAAAGTAATAATATTTCACAGCATTAATACAGTTATGTACTAGACTGGACAATGGTAAGCAGAGCCAGTACTTATATCAACAATGGCCTTATCTGTGTGAAGTTTGTATGTTCTCCCTGTGTTTGCGTGGGTTTCCTCCCACACTCCAAAAAACATACTGTTAGGTTAATTGGCTGCTATCAAAATTGACCCTAGTCTCTCCCTCTCTGTCTGTGTGTGAGTGTGTGTCTATATTAGGGAATTTAGACTGTAAGCTCCAATAGGGTAGGGACTGATGTGAATGGGTTCTCTGTACAGCGCTGCGCTATTAGTGACACTATATAAATAAATGATAATGAGGATGATGATGATATGTGTTTACTATGCCTATACACATAGCCAGCTTTCACACTTGATTGGCAGATTAATGCATCATTATTGCTAAGTTTGATAACAGTTGTCTAATACAGTGACACTGGTAGAGAAAACCACTATAGACATTCACATAAGCAGCTCTCATCATCATCATTTATGGCATAAGACTTCTTTAATTATACTAAGTTTTTGAGCAGGTCTGCATTATACTTAATTATATAAGGGAGATGTACTTTTAGTAAAAAGTAGCTCTCCAATTTCAAAAGTACATCAACGTAGTATTAATACTTAGATTTAAAGATTTTCTGGGATAAATGAAATACATTCCCAGCAGCCATCTCCCTTTGCCTCTATCTTATTGCATATTTTGTCCTAATGTGCTTTCATATTTACATGTCACCATGTTTCCATTGGCTAGTACCTTAAAGTCAGATGTCTGTCAAGCAAACTGACCAGTGACAGAATTGCTTTGTGAGGTTTACATCTTTATGACATCAAATGCTTCACATGAAAAATGCAGTTCATTGTCAAAAATCAGCTATATTAGGAGAGTGAGAATTGTGTTTTAGCATCAATTACACACTAAATATGCTGTCATTGTGTATGTTTAATGGATGTCTTTCAGTTTTAAAGATAGACAGACGGATAGAAAGATAGAAAGATAGATAGATAGATAGATAGACAGACAGACAGACAGACTGATTTCAACTGGAAGCAGTGCTTACATATTGCTTAATTTTTGGTGGTTATTAAATAGTATGGGTAGGCAAGAAAAGTGCATATATCTTTTATTAGCATAAACTTACCCAAATGCGCTCTTGCATATTTAAGGCATTCAAAGTAATAATATTTCACAGCATTAATACAGTTATGTACTAGACTGGACAATGGTAAGCAGAGCCAGTACTTATATCAACAATGGCCTTATCTGTGTGAAGTTTGTATGTTCTCCCTGTGTTTGCGTGGGTTTCCTCCGGGTGCTGTGGTTTCCTCCCACACTCCAAAAAACATACTGTTAGGTTAATTGGCTGCTATCAAAATTGACCCTAGTCTCTCCCTCTCTGTCTGTGTGTGAGTGTGTGTCTATATTAGGGAATTTAGACTGTAAGCTCCAATAGGGTAGGGACTGATGTGAATGGGTTCTCTGTACAGCGCTGCGCTATTAGTGACACTATATAAATAAATGATAATGAGGATGATGATGATATGTGTTTACTATGCCTATACAAATAGCCAGCTTTCACACTTGATTGGCAGATTAATGCATCATTATTGCTAAGTTTGATAACAGTTGTCTAATACAATGACACTGGTAGAGAAAACCACTATAGACATTCACATAAGCAGCTCTCATCATCATCATTTATGGCATAAGACTTCTTTAATTATACTAAGTTTTTGAGCAGGTCTGCATTATACTTAATTATATAAGGGAGATGTACTTTTAGTAAAAAGTAGCTCTCCAATTTCAAAAGTACATCAACGTAGTATTAATACTTAGATTTAAAGATTTTCTGGGATAAATGAAATACATTCCCAGCAGCCATCTCCCTTTGCCTCTATCTTATTGCATATTTTGTCCTAATGTGCTTTCATATTTACATGTCACCATGTTTCCATTGACTAGTACCTTAAAGTCAGATGTCTGTCAAGCAAACTGACCAGTGACAGAATTGCTTTGTGAGGTTTACATCTTTATGACATCAAATGCTTCACATGAAAAATGCAGTTCATTGTCAAAAATCAGCTATATTAGGAGAGTGAGAATTGTGTTTTAGCATCAATTACACACTAAATATGCTGTCATTGTGTATGTTTAATGGATGTCTTTCAGTTTTAAAGATAGACAGACGGATAGATAGATAGAAAGATAGAAAGATAGAAAGATAGATAGATAGAAAGATAGATAGAAAGATAGATAGATAGATAGATAGAAAGATAGATAGATAGATAGACAGACAGACAGACTGATTTCAACTGGAAGCAGTGCTTACATATTGCTTAATTTTTGGTGGTTATTAAATAGTATGGGTAGGCAAGAAAAGTGCATATATCTTTTATTAGCATAAACTTACCCAAATGCGCTCTTGCATATTTAAGGCATTCAAAGTAATAATATTTCACAGCATTAATACAGTTATGTACTAGACTGGACAATGGTAAGCAGAGCCAGTACTTATATCAACAATGGCCTTATCTGTGTGAAGTTTGTATGTTCTCCCTGTGTTTGCGTGGGTTTCCTCCGGGTGCTGTGGTTTCCTCCCACACTCCAAAAAACATACTGTTAGGTTAATTGGCTGCTATCAAAATTGACCCTAGTCTCTCCCTCTCTGTCTGTGTGTGAGTGTGTGTCTATATTAGGGAATTTAGACTGTAAGCTCCAATAGGGTAGGGACTGATGTGAATGGGTTCTCTGTACAGCGCTGCGCTATTAGTGACACTATATAAATAAATGATAATGAGGATGATGATGATATGTGTTTACTATGCCTATACAAATAGCCAGCTTTCACACTTGATTGGCAGATTAATGCATCATTATTGCTAAGTTTGATAACAGTTGTCTAATACAATGACACTGGTAGAGAAAACCACTATAGACATTCACATAAGCAGCTCTCATCATCATCATTTATGGCATAAGACTTCTTTAATTATACTAAGTTTTTGAGCAGGTCTGCATTATACTTAATTATATAAGGGAGATGTACTTTTAGTAAAAAGTAGCTCTCCAATTTCAAAAGTACATCAACGTAGTATTAATACTTAGATTTAAAGATTTTCTGGGATAAATGAAATACATTCCCAGCAGCCATCTCCCTTTGCCTCTATCTTATTGCATATTTTGTCCTAATGTGCTTTCATATTTACATGTCACCATGTTTCCATTGACTAGTACCTTAAAGTCAGATGTCTGTCAAGCAAACTGACCAGTGACAGAATTGCTTTGTGAGGTTTACATCTTTATGACATCAAATGCTTCACATGAAAAATGCAGTTCATTGTCAAAAATCAGCTATATTAGGAGAGTGAGAATTGTGTTTTAGCATCAATTACACACTAAATATGCTGTCATTGTGTATGTTTAATGGATGTCTTTCAGTTTTAAAGATAGACAGACGGATAGATAGATAGATAGAAAGATAGAAAGATAGAAAGATAGATAGATAGAAAGATAGATAGATAGATAGACAGACAGACAGACAGACAGACAGACAGACTGATTTCAACTGGAAGCAGTGCTTACATATTGCTTAATTTTTGGTGGTTATTAAATAGTATGGGTAGGCAAGAAAAGTGCATATATCTTTTATTAGCATAAACTTACCCAAATGCGCTCTTGCATATTTAAGGCATTCAAAGTAATAATATTTCACAGCATTAATACAGTTATGTACTAGACTGGACAATGGTAAGCAGAGCCAGTACTTATATCAACAATGGCCTTATCTGTGTGAAGTTTGTATGTTCTCCCTGTGTTTGCGTGGGTTTCCTCCGGGTGCTGTGGTTTCCTCCCACACTCCAAAAAACATACTGTTAGGTTAATTGGCTGCTATCAAAATTGACCCTAGTCTCTCCCTCTCTGTCTGTGTGTGAGTGTGTGTCTATATTAGGGAATTTAGACTGTAAGCTCCAATAGGGTAGGGACTGATGTGAATGGGTTCTCTGTACAGCGCTGCGCTATTAGTGACACTATATAAATAAATGATAATGAGGATGATGATGATATGTGTTTACTATGCCTATACACATAGCCAGCTTTCACACTTGATTGGCAGATTAATGCATCATTATTGCTAAGTTTGATAACAGTTGTCTAATACAGTGACACTGGTAGAGAAAACCACTATAGACATTCACATAAGCAGCTCTCATCATCATCATTTATGGCATAAGACTTCTTTAATTATACTAAGTTTTTGAGCAGGTCTGCATTATACTTAATTATATAAGGGAGATGTACTTTTAGTAAAAAGTAGCTCTCCAATTTCAAAAGTACATCAACGTAGTATTAATACTTAGATTTAAAGATTTTCTGGGATAAATGAAATACATTCCCAGCAGCCATCTCCCTTTGCCTCTATCTTATTGCATATTTTGTCCTAATGTGCTTTCATATTTACATGTCACCATGTTTCCATTGGCTAGTACCTTAAAGTCAGATGTCTGTCAAGCAAACTGACCAGTGACAGAATTGCTTTGTGAGGTTTACATCTTTATGACATCAAATGCTTCACATGAAAAATGCAGTTCATTGTCAAAAATCAGCTATATTAGGAGAGTGAGAATTGTGTTTTAGCATCAATTACACACTAAATATGCTGTCATTGTGTATGTTTAATGGATGTCTTTCAGTTTTAAAGATAGACAGACGGATAGATAGATAGATAGATAGAAAGATAGAAAGATAGAAAGATAGATAGATAGAAAGATAGATAGATAGATAGACAGACAGACAGACAGACTGATTTCAACTGGAAGCAGTGCTTACATATTGCTTCATTTTTGGTGGTTATTAAATAGTATGGGTAGGCAAGAAAAGTGCATATATCTTTTATTAGCATAAACTTACCCAAATGCGCTCTTGCATATTTAAGGCATTCAAAGTAATAATATTTCACAGCATTAATACAGTTATGTACTAGACTGGACAATGGTAAGCAGAGCCAGTACTTATATCAACAATGGCCTTATCTGTGTGAAGTTTGTATGTTCTCCCTGTGTTTGCGTGGGTTTCCTCCGGGTGCTGTGGTTTCCTCCCACACTCCAAAAAACATACTGTTAGGTTAATTGGCTGCTATCAAAATTGACCCTAGTCTCTCCCTCTCTGTCTGTGTGTGAGTGTGTGTCTATATTAGGGAATTTAGACTGTAAGCTCCAATAGGGTAGGGACTGATGTGAATGGGTTCTCTGTACAGCGCTGCGCTATTAGTGACACTATATAAATAAATGATAATGAGGATGATCAGGGCCGGACTGGCCATCTGGCACTTCTGGCAAATGCCAGAAGGGCCGATGGCTATATGGGCCGGCCCGACTCCCCCTGTCTTCTTGGTGGCTGGGTTCAGGAACCAGCCACCTCTGCTGCGCGCTCCCCAGCTCCCTCCCCCGTTATGCTGTGCAGCCAGTTACACTGGTGAGTTTACTTTTTTTTTTAATTTGTTTTTTCTTTTACTGAAGAGGAGGGGGGTCGCGATTTTCGGGGGGGAGGGGGTCGCGGGGGTGCCGCGATTTTCGGGGGGGAGGGGGGGTCGCGGGGGTGCCGCGATTTTCGGGGGGGTGCCCGCGATTTTAGGGGGGGTCGCGTGGTGCCGCGATTTTAGGGGGAGTCGCGGGGGTGCCGCGATTTTCGGGGGGGGGGTCGCGGGGGTGCCGCGATTTTCGGGGGGGGGGGTGTCCGCGATTTACTGGGGGGGGGGGGGTCGCGGGGGTGAGAGCCAGGGGGTGCTGGGAGAGGGGGTGAGAGAGCCGAAAGGGGTGCAGGGAGAGGGGGTGAGAGCCAGGGCATACTGGGAGAGGGGGTGAGAGCCGAAGGGGGTGCTGGGAGAGGGGGTGAGAGAGCCGAAGGGGGTGCTGGGAGAGGGGGTGAGAGAGCCGAAGGGGGTGCTGGGAGAGGGGGTGAGAGAGCCGAAGGGGGTGCTGGGAGAGGGGGTGAGAGCCAGGGCATGCTGGGAGAGGGGGTGAGAGAGCCGAAGGGGGTGCTGGGAAAGGAGGTGAAAGCCGAAGGGGGTGCTGGGAAAGGGGGAGAGAGAGCTGAAGGGGGTTCTGAGAAAGGGGGAGAGAGAGCTGAAGGGGGTGCTGGGAGAGGGGGTGAGAGAGCTGAAGGGGGTGCTGGGAGAGGGGGTGAGAGAGCTGAAGGGGGTGCTGGGAAAGGGGGTGAGAGAGCCGAAGGGGGTGAGAGAGCCAAAGGGGAAGAGGTCCTGTGAGAGGGGTGAGAGAGCCAGGGGGTGCTAGGAGAAGGGGTGAGAGAGCCAGGGGGTGCTGGGAGAGGGGGTGAGAGAGCCAAAGGGGAAGGGGGTTCTGGGAGAGGGGGTGAGAGAGCCAGGGGGTGCTGGGAGAGGGGGTGAGAGAGCCAAAGGGGAAGGGGGTTCTGGGAGAGGGGGTGAGAGAGCCAAAGGGGAAGGGGGTGCTGGGAGAGGGGGTGAGAGAGCCAAAGGAGAAGGGGGTGCTGGGAGAGGGGGTGAGAGAGCCAAAGGGGAAGGGGGTTCTGGGAGAGGGGGTGAGAGAGCCAGGGTGGTAGGGAGTGCAGGAAGAGGAGTGAGAGAGCCGGGGGGTAGAGGGTGCAGGAAGACGTGTGAGAGAGCCAGGGGAGTAAGTGGTACAGGAAGATTTGTTAGAGACAGCGGAGAAGGTGGTGCAGGGGCATAGGTAAAAGAAAGTGTAAAGGGAGAGACATCTTAAGAATGGGAATGTCAGGGATGCAGCCATCATAAAACACAAGTAGTAATGAAGAATGGAAATGCACAGAGGGGACAATAAAAAATCAAGCCTTCATACTCCATTCACTTATATTTTCTATACCCCCACTCCTAAATTTCTGCTTCGACCACTGCCCTCTATTCCTGCTCCCCACTGCCTGTGTGAGCTGACAGCTGCTGATCCCTCCTCGCCCAGCGTGCCCAGTAGGAGAACAGAACACAGGATGCCATAATCAGGTAAGTTCATATATTTGCTCGTGTGGAATATGTTTTTAACCATCCTTTCTTGAACTGGGAACACTACAGCGTATCCAATAATGTTTAACACTATGTATTGCTCATTATTGCGCTGTAATGTTTTTTGCATATTTATCTGTACAGAGATTTTTAATTAAGAGGAAAAAACATTGCTTGTCATAAATTTTATCTGTAATTATGTCAATATATCTATTTTTGTTTGCATTGTAAATGATGTATTAAGCTGCTCTTGGGACTCACACTCAGAATCTGATATGCTGTACCAATTTTTATTTGTGAATGAGTTTTTGTCTGAGCTTTACTAATGATTTGGGGGCACTACTATGGCATAATGTTATTTGGGGTCACTATTGTGGCATAATATGATTTGGAGGCACTGTTGTGACATAATATGATTTGTGGGCACTACTGTATGGTATATGTTTTGGGGGCACTACTATGCCATAATATGATTTGTGGGCACTTCTGCATGACCAAATATGAATTGAGGGTAATACGATGTGGCATAATATGACCTTGGGGCACTACGATGTGGCATAATATGAACTGGGCACACTACGGTGTGGCATCATATGAACTTCTGCCAAAGGCAAGTTTTTCATTGTTGAATATGATGGGAGCCCAAAGAAGTTGCTGTATCAGGGCCCAAAATTCCTCTTGTCAGCCCTGCCTGTGAGTCAAGGGGGTAGACGTCTCCAGGTAAATAATCTAAATGTTTCCTATCTAATCAAACTGATGGATCATGATGGGTCACATCCAATTATTTCTCACCCACCTCCTCTATCCCCCTTAATTTATATACTGTGTTATTTAAAATGAATAGAAAAGACGCATATCCAATTACTGTAGTAAAACAAAAATATTTTTCTCTGACATTTTGCTGTAGATGGAAATACTTTTAATGCGGCCGTGTGGGTTCAACTGATCATTCAATAGTTATGTTTTTTTTAGATATATGTTAGTTTTATTTCATGTGGAATGATTCATGAAAATTCTGCCATTACTATTTCATTGAGGGAAAAGGGTACCTGTTACCTATATGTGTGTGTAAGTACTCTGTTCGTAGTTGCTATTTTGTGGGAGATTTGAAAAAAGCAAAACATTGTTTCCTACAGTGGCGTCTGTATAATTGGTGGTATTGCTGTAGTATGGGGTGGCGTGCTGGTGGCAATGTTGTAGTGTGTTTGGTGCTTAGTATTGCTAATAAGTAGGAGAGGGTATTGTTATAATGTGGGTGGTGACGCTGGACGCTGTAATGTGGGGGGTGATGCCGGTTGCTGTAATGTGGGGGGTGATGCTGGACGCTGTAATGTGGGGGGTGATGCTGGACTCTGTAATGTGGGGGGTGATGCTGGACGCTGTAATGTGGGGAGTGATGCTGGACGCTGTAATGTGGGGGGTGATGCTGGACGCTGTAATGTGGGGAGTGATGCTGTAATGTGGGGGGTGATGCCGGTTGCTATAATGTGGGGGTGATTGATGTAGTATGAGTGTGTGTGGGGGGTTATTTATTGCTGTAATTTGGGTACTAATAATGTATTGTCATGGTATTTATTGATGTAATTGGGGTGCTAATAATGTAATGTTGAGGGTCATTAGGAGAAATAAATACCCCCTCCCCCCCCACACACACTCATACTACATCATGTTGTACTGCGCCAGCATCAGTGTGCAACAATATAGTGCATGGAGTCCACGTGGGCCTGTGTGCTTTAAATGCCAGGGCTGATTTTTAGTCCCAGTCCGGCCCTGAGGATGATGATGATATGTGTTTACTATGCCTATACACATAGCCAGCTTTCACACTTGATTGGCAGATTAATGCATCATTATTGCTAAGTTTGATAACAGTTGTCTAATACAGTGACACTGGTAGAGAAAACCACTATAGACATTCACATAAGCAGCTCTCATCATCATCATTTATGGCATAAGACTTCTTTAATTATACTAAGTTTTTGAGCAGGTCTGCATTATACTTAATTATATAAGGGAGATGTACTTTTAGTAAAAAGTAGCTCTCCAATTTCAAAAGTACATCAACGTAGTATTAATACTTAGATTTAAAGATTTTCTGGGATAAATGAAATACATTCCCAGCAGCCATCTCCCTTTGCCTCTATCTTATTGCATATTTTGTCCTAATGTGCTTTCATATTTACATGTCACCATGTTTCCATTGGCTAGTACCTTAAAGTCAGATGTCTGTCAAGCAAACTGACCAGTGACAGAATTGCTTTGTGAGGTTTACATCTTTATGACATCAAATGCTTCACATGAAAAATGCAGTTCATTGTCAAAAATCAGCTATATTAGGAGAGTGAGAATTGTGTTTTAGCATCAATTACACACTAAATATGCTGTCATTGTGTATGTTTAATGGATGTCTTTCAGTTTTAAAGATAGACAGACGGATAGATAGATAGAAAGATAGAAAGATAGATAGATAGACAGACAGACAGACAGACTGATTTCAACTGGAAGCAGTGCTTACATATTGCTTAATTTTTGGTGGTTATTAAATAGTATGGGTAGGCAAGAAAAGTGCATATATCTTTTATTAGCATAAACTTACCCAAATGCGCTCTTGCATATTTAAGGCATTCAAAGTAATAATATTTCACAGCATTAATACAGTTATGTACTAGACTGGACAATGGTAAGCAGAGCCAGTACTTATATCAACAATGGCCTTATCTGTGTGAAGTTTGTATGTTCTCCCTGTGTTTGCGTGGGTTTCCTCCCACACTCCAAAAAACATACTGTTAGGTTAATTGGCTGCTATCAAAATTGACCCTAGTCTCTCCCTCTCTGTCTGTGTGTGAGTGTGTGTCTATATTAGGGAATTTAGACTGTAAGCTCCAATAGGGTAGGGACTGATGTGAATGGGTTCTCTGTACAGCGCTGCGCTATTAGTGACACTATATAAATAAATGATAATGAGGATGATGATGATATGTGTTTACTATGCCTATACACATAGCCAGCTTTCACACTTGATTGGCAGATTAATGCATCATTATTGCGAAGTTTGATAACAGTTGTCTAATACAGTGACACTGGTAGAGAAAACCACTATAGACATTCACATAAGCAGCTCTCATCATCATCATTTATGGCATAAGACTTCTTTAATTATACTAAGTTTTTGAGCAGGTCTGCATTATACTTAATTATATAAGGGAGATTTACTTTTAGTAAAAAGTAGCTCTCCAATTTCAAAAGTACATCAACGTAGTATTAATACTTAGATTTAAAGATTTTCTGGGATAAATGAAATACATTCCCAGCAGCCATCTCCCTTTGCCTCTATCTTATTGCATATTTTGTCCTAATGTGCTTTCATATTTACATGTCACCATGTTTCCATTGGCTAGTACCTTAAAGTCAGATGTCTGTCAAGCAAACTGACCAGTGACAGAATTGCTTTGTGAGGTTTACATCTTTATGACATCAAATGCTTCACATGAAAAATGCAGTTCATTGTCAAAAATCAGCTATATTAGGAGAGTGAGAATTGTGTTTTAGCATCAATTACACACTAAATATGCTGTCATTGTGTATGTTTAATGGATGTCTTTCAGTTTTAAAGATAGACAGACGGATAGATAGATAGAAAGATAGAAAGATAGAAAGATAGATAGATAGAAAGATAGATAGATAGATAGACAGACAGACAGACAGACAGACTGATTTCAACTGGAAGCAGTGCTTACATATTGCTTAATTTTTGGTGGTTATTAAATAGTATGGGTAGGCAAGAAAAGTGCATATATCTTTTATTAGCATAAACTTACCCAAATGCGCTCTTGCATATTTAAGGCATTCAAAGTAATAATATTTCACAGCATTAATACAGTTATGTACTAGACTGGACAATGGTAAGCAGAGCCAGTACTTATATCAACAATGGCCTTATCTGTGTGAAGTTTGTATGTTCTCCCTGTGTTTGCGTGGGTTTCCTCCCACACTCCAAAAAACATACTGTTAGGTTAATTGGCTGCTATCAAAATTGACCCTAGTCTCTCCCTCTCTGTCTGTGTGTGAGTGTGTGTCTATATTAGGGAATTTAGACTGTAAGCTCCAATAGGGTAGGGACTGATGTGAATGGGTTCTCTGTACAGCGCTGCGCTATTAGTGACACTATATAAATAAATGATAATGAGGATGATCAGGGCCGGACTGGCCATCTGGCACTTCTGGCAAATGCCAGAAGGGCCGATGGCTATATGGGCCGGCCCGACTCCCCCTGTCTTCTTGGTGGCTGGGTTCAGGAACCAGCCACCTCTGCTGCGCGCTCCCCAGCTCCCTCCCCCGTTATGCTGTGCAGCCAGTTACACTGGTGAGTTTACTTTTTTTTTTAATTTGTTTTTTCTTTTACTGAAGAGGAGGGGGGTCGCGATTTTCGGGGGGGAGGGGGTCGCGGGGGTGCCGCGATTTTCGGGGGGGAGGGGGGGTCGCGGGGGTGCCGCGATTTTCGGGGGGGTGCCCGCGATTTTAGGGGGGGTCGCGTGGTGCCGCGATTTTAGGGGGAGTCGCGGGGGTGCCGCGATTTTCGGGGGGGGGGGTCGCGGGGGTGCCGCGATTTTCGGGGGGGGGGGGTGTCCGCGATTTACTGGGGGGGGGGGGGGGGTCGCGGGGGTGAGAGCCAGGGGGTGCTGGGAGAGGGGGTGAGAGAGCCGAAAGGGGTGCAGGGAGAGGGGGTGAGAGCCAGGGCATACTGGGAGAGGGGGTGAGAGCCGAAGGGGGTGCTGGGAGAGGGGGTGAGAGAGCCGAAGGGGGTGCTGGGAGAGGGGGTGAGAGAGCCGAAGGGGGTGCTGGGAGAGGGGGTGAGAGAGCCGAAGGGGGTGCTGGGAGAGGGGGTGAGAGCCAGGGCATGCTGGGAGAGGGGGTGAGAGAGCCGAAGGGGGTGCTGGGAAAGGAGGTGAAAGCCGAAGGGGGTGCTGGGAAAGGGGGAGAGAGAGCTGAAGGGGGTTCTGAGAAAGGGGGAGAGAGAGCTGAAGGGGGTGCTGGGAGAGGGGGTGAGAGAGCTGAAGGGGGTGCTGGGAGAGGGGGTGAGAGAGCTGAAGGGGGTGCTGGGAAAGGGGGTGAGAGAGCCGAAGGGGGTGAGAGAGCCAAAGGGGAAGAGGTCCTGTGAGAGGGGTGAGAGAGCCAGGGGGTGCTAGGAGAAGGGGTGAGAGAGCCAGGGGGTGCTGGGAGAGGGGGTGAGAGAGCCAAAGGGGAAGGGGGTTCTGGGAGAGGGGGTGAGAGAGCCAGGGGGTGCTGGGAGAGGGGGTGAGAGAGCCAAAGGGGAAGGGGGTTCTGGGAGAGGGGGTGAGAGAGCCAAAGGGGAAGGGGGTGCTGGGAGAGGGGGTGAGAGAGCCAAAGGAGAAGGGGGTGCTGGGAGAGGGGGTGAGAGAGCCAAAGGGGAAGGGGGTTCTGGGAGAGGGGGTGAGAGAGCCAGGGTGGTAGGGAGTGCAGGAAGAGGAGTGAGAGAGCCGGGGGGTAGAGGGTGCAGGAAGACGTGTGAGAGAGCCAGGGGAGTAAGTGGTACAGGAAGATTTGTTAGAGACAGCGGAGAAGGTGGTGCAGGGGCATAGGTAAAAGAAAGTGTAAAGGGAGAGACATCTTAAGAATGGGGAATGTCAGGGATGCAGCCATCATAAAACACAAGTAGTAATGAAGAATGGAAATGCACAGAGGGGACAATAAAAAATCAAGCCTTCATACTCCATTCACTTATATTTTCTATACCCCCACTCCTAAATTTCTGCTTCGACCACTGCCCTCTATTCCTGCTCCCCACTGCCTGTGTGAGCTGACAGCTGCTGATCCCTCCTCGCCCAGCGTGCCCAGTAGGAGAACAGAACACAGGATGCCATAATCAGGTAAGTTCATATATTTGCTCGTGTGGAATATGTTTTTTAACCATCCTTTCTTGAACTGGGAACACTACAGCGTATCCAATAATGTTTAACACTATGTATTGCTCATTATTGCGCTGTAATGTTTTTTGCATATTTATCTGTACAGAGATTTTTAATTAAGAGGAAAAAACATTGCTTGTCATAAATTTTATCTGTAATTATGTCAATATATCTATTTTTGTTTGCATTGTAAATGATGTATTAAGCTGCTCTTGGGACTCACACTCAGAATCTGATATGCTGTACCAATTTTTATTTGTGAATGAGTTTTTGTCTGAGCTTTACTAATGATTTGGGGGCACTACTATGGCATAATGTTATTTGGGGTCACTATTGTGGCATAATATGATTTGGAGGCACTGTTGTGACATAATATGATTTGTGGGCACTACTGTATGGTATATGTTTTGGGGGCACTACTATGCCATAATATGATTTGTGGGCACTTCTGCATGACCAAATATGAATTGAGGGTAATACTATGTGGCATAATATGACCTTGGGGCACTACGATGTGGCATAATATGAACTGGGCACACTACGGTGTGGCATCATATGAACTTCTGCAAAGGCAAGTTTTTCATTGTTGAATATGATGGGAGCCCAAAGAAGTTGCTGTATCAGGGCCCAAAATTCCTCTTGTCAGCCCTGCCTGTGAGTCAAGGGGGTAGACGTCTCCAGGTAAATAATCTAAATGTTTCCTATCTAATCAAACTGATGGATCATGATGGGTCACATCCAATTATTTCTCACCCACCTCCTCTATCCCCCTTAATTTATATACTGTGTTATTTAAAATGAATAGAAAAGACGCATATCCAATTACTGTAGTAAAACAAAAATATTTTTCTCTGACATTTTGCTGTAGATGGAAATACTTTTAATGCGGCCGTGTGGGTTCAACTGATCATTCAATAGTTATGGTTTTTTTAGATATATGTTAGTTTTATTTCATGTGGAATGATTCATGAAAATTCTGCCATTACTATTTCATTGAGGGAAAAGGGTACCTGTTACCTATATGTGTGTGTAAGTACTCTGTTCGTAGTTGCTATTTTGTGGGAGATTTGAAAAAAGCAAAACATTGTTTCCTACAGTGGCGTCTGTATAATTGGTGGTATTGCTGTAGTATGGGGTGGCGTGCTGGTGGCAATGTTGTAGTGTGTTTGGTGCTTAGTATTGCTAATAAGTAAGTAGAGAGGGTATTGTTATAATGTGGGTGGTGACGCTGGACGCTGTAATGTGGGGGGTGATGCCGGTTGCTGTAATGTGGGGGGTGATGCTGGACGCTGTAATGTGGGGGGGTGATGCTGGACTCTGTAATGTGGGGGGGTGATGCTGGACGCTGTAATGTGGGGGGTGATGCTGGACGCTGTAATGTGGGGGGTGATGCTGGACGCTGTAATGTGGGGAGTGATGCTGTAATGTGGGGGGTGATGCCGGTTGCTATAATGTGGGGGGTGATTGATGTAGTATGAGTGTGTGTGGGGGGTTATTTATTGCTGTAATTTGGGTACTAATAATGTATTGTCATGGTATTTATTGATGTAATTGGGGTGCTAATAATGTAATGTTGAGGGTCATTAGGAGAAATAAATACCCCCTCCCCCCCCCACACACACTCATACTACATCATGTTGTACTGCGCCAGCATCAGTGTGCAACAATATAGTGCATGGAGTCCACGTGGGCCTGTGTGCTTTAAATGCCAGGGCTGATTTTTAGTCCCAGTCCGGCCCTGAGGATGATGATGATATGTGTTTACTATGCCTATACACATAGCCAGCTTTCACACTTGATTGGCAGATTAATGCATCATTATTGCTAAGTTTGATAACAGTTGTCTAATACAGTGACACTGGTAGAGAAAACCACTATAGACATTCACATAAGCAGCTCTCATCATCATCATTTATGGCATAAGACTTCTTTAATTATACTAAGTTTTTGAGCAGGTCTGCATTATACTTAATTATATAAGGGAGATGTACTTTTAGTAAAAAGTAGCTCTCCAATTTCAAAAGTACATCAACGTAGTATTAATACTTAGATTTAAAGATTTTCTGGGATAAATGAAATACATTCCCAGCAGCCATCTCCCTTTGCCTCTATCTTATTGCATATTTTGTCCTAATGTGCTTTCATATTTACATGTCACCATGTTTCCATTGGCTAGTACCTTAAAGTCAGATGTCTGTCAAGCAAACTGACCAGTGACAGAATTGCTTTGTGAGGTTTACATCTTTATGACATCAAATGCTTCACATGAAAAATGCAGTTCATTGTCAAAAATCAGCTATATTAGGAGAGTGAGAATTGTGTTTTAGCATCAATTACACACTAAATATGCTGTCATTGTGTATGTTTAATGGATGTCTTTCAGTTTTAAAGATAGACAGACGGATAGATAGATAGATAGAAAGATAGAAAGATAGAAAGATAGATAGATAGAAAGATAGATAGATAGACAGACAGACTGATTTCAACTGGAAGCAGTGCTTACATATTGCTTAATTTTTGGTGGTTATTAAATAGTATGGGTAGGCAAAAAAAGTGCATATATCTTTTATTAGCATAAACTTACCCAAAATGCGCTCTTGCATATTTAAGGCATTCAAAGTAATAATATTTCACAGCATTAATACAGTTATGTACTAGACTGGACAATGGTAAGCAGAGCCAGTACTTATATCAACAATGGCCTTATCTGTGTGAAGTTTGTATGTTCTCCCTGTGTTTGCGTGGGTTTCCTCCGGGTGCTGTGGTTTCCTCCCACACTCCAAAAAACATACTGTTAGGTTAATTGGCTGCTATCAAAATTGACCCTAGTCTCTCCCTCTCTGTCTGTGTGTGAGTGTGTGTCTATATTAGGGAATTTAGACTGTTAAGCTCCAATAGGGTAGGGACTGATGTGAATGGGTTCTCTGTACAGCGCTGCGCTATTAGTGACACTATATAAATAAATGATAATGAGGATGATCAGGGCCGGACTGGCCATCTGGCACTTCTGGCAAATGCCAGAAGGGCCGATGGCTATATGGGCCGGCCCGACTCCCCCTGTCTTCTTGGTGGCTGGGTTCAGGAACCAGCCACCTCTGCTGCGCGCTCCCCAGCTCCCTCCCCCGTTATGCTGTGCAGCCAGTTACACTGGTGAGTTTACTTTTTTTTTTAATTTGTTTTTTCTTTTACTGAAGAGGAGGGGGGTCGCGATTTTCGGGGGGGAGGGGGTCGCGGGGGTGCCGCGATTTTCGGGGGGGAGGGGGGGTCGCGGGGGTGCCGCGATTTTCGGGGGGGTGCCCGCGATTTTAGGGGGGGTCGCGTGGTGCCGCGATTTTAGGGGGAGTCGCGGGGGTGCCGCGATTTTCGGGGGGGGGGTCGCGGGGGTGCCGCGATTTTCGGGGGGGGGGGGTGTCCGCGATTTACTGGGGGGGGGGGGGGGTCGCGGGGGTGAGAGCCAGGGGGTGCTGGGAGAGGGGGTGAGAGAGCCGAAAGGGGTGCAGGGAGAGGGGGTGAGAGCCAGGGCATACTGGGAGAGGGGGTGAGAGCCGAAGGGGGTGCTGGGAGAGGGGGTGAGAGAGCCGAAGGGGGTGCTGGGAGAGGGGGTGAGAGAGCCGAAGGGGGTGCTGGGAGAGGGGGTGAGAGAGCCGAAGGGGGTGCTGGGAGAGGGGGTGAGAGCCAGGGCATGCTGGGAGAGGGGGGTGAGAGAGCCGAAGGGGGTGCTGGGAAAGGAGGTGAAAGCCGAAGGGGGTGCTGGGAAAGGGGGAGAGAGAGCTGAAGGGGGTTCTGAGAAAGGGGGAGAGAGAGCTGAAGGGGGTGCTGGGAGAGGGGGTGAGAGAGCTGAAGGGGGTGCTGGGAGAGGGGGTGAGAGAGCTGAAGGGGGTGCTGGGAAAGGGGGTGAGAGAGCCGAAGGGGGTGAGAGAGCCAAAGGGGAAGAGGTCCTGTGAGAGGGGTGAGAGAGCCAGGGGGTGCTAGGAGAAGGGGTGAGAGAGCCAGGGGGTGCTGGGAGAGGGGGTGAGAGAGCCAAAGGGGAAGGGGGTTCTGGGAGAGGGGGTGAGAGAGCCAGGGGGTGCTGGGAGAGGGGGTGAGAGAGCCAAAGGGGAAGGGGGTTCTGGGAGAGGGGGTGAGAGAGCCAAAGGGGAAGGGGGTGCTGGGAGAGGGGGTGAGAGAGCCAAAGGAGAAGGGGGTGCTGGGAGAGGGGGTGAGAGAGCCAAAGGGGAAGGGGGTTCTGGGAGAGGGGGTGAGAGAGCCAGGGTGGTAGGGAGTGCAGGAAGAGGAGTGAGAGAGCCGGGGGGTAGAGGGTGCAGGAAGACGTGTGAGAGAGCCAGGGGAGTAAGTGGTACAGGAAGATTTGTTAGAGACAGCGGAGAAGGTGGTGCAGGGGCATAGGTAAAAGAAAGTGTAAAGGGAGAGACATCTTAAGAATGGGAATGTCAGGGATGCAGCCATCATAAAACACAAGTAGTAATGAAGAATGGAAATGCACAGAGGGGACAATAAAAAATCAAGCCTTCATACTCCATTCACTTATATTTTCTATACCCCCACTCCTAAATTTCTGCTTCGACCACTGCCCTCTATTCCTGCTCCCCACTGCCTGTGTGAGCTGACAGCTGCTGATCCCTCCTCGCCCAGCGTGCCCAGTAGGAGAACAGAACACAGGATGCCATAATCAGGTAAGTTCATATATTTGCTCGTGTGGAATATGTTTTTAACCATCCTTTCTTGAACTGGGAACACTACAGCGTATCCAATAATGTTTAACACTATGTATTGCTCATTATTGCGCTGTAATGTTTTTTGCATATTTATCTGTACAGAGATTTTTAATTAAGAGGAAAAAACATTGCTTGTCATAAATTTTATCTGTAATTATGTCAATATATCTATTTTTGTTTGCATTGTAAATGATGTATTAAGCTGCTCTTGGGACTCACACTCAGAATCTGATATGCTGTACCAATTTTTATTTGTGAATGAGTTTTTGTCTGAGCTTTACTAATGATTTGGGGGCACTACTATGGCATAATGTTATTTGGGGTCACTATTGTGGCATAATATGATTTGGAGGCACTGTTGTGACATAATATGATTTGTGGGCACTACTGTATGGTATATGTTTTGGGGGCACTACTATGCCATAATATGATTTGTGGGCACTTCTGCATGACCAAATATGAATTGAGGGTAATACTATGTGGCATAATATGACCTTGGGGCACTACGATGTGGCATAATATGAACTGGGCACACTACGGTGTGGCATCATATGAACTTCTGCCAAAGGCAAGTTTTTCATTGTTGAATATGATGGGAGCCCAAAGAAGTTGCTGTATCAGGGCCCAAAATTCCTCTTGTCAGCCCTGCCTGTGAGTCAAGGGGGTAGACGTCTCCAGGTAAATAATCTAAATGTTTCCTATCTAATCAAACTGATGGATCATGATGGGTCACATCCAATTATTTCTCACCCACCTCCTCTATCCCCCTTAATTTATATACTGTGTTATTTAAAATGAATAGAAAAGACGCATATCCAATTACTGTAGTAAAACAAAAATATTTTTCTCTGACATTTTGCTGTAGATGGAAATACTTTTAATGCGGCCGTGTGGGTTCAACTGATCATTCAATAGTTATGTTTTTTTTAGATATATGTTAGTTTTATTTCATGTGGAATGATTCATGAAAATTCTGCCATTACTATTTCATTGAGGGAAAAGGGTACCTGTTACCTATATGTGTGTGTAAGTACTCTGTTCGTAGTTGCTATTTTGTGGGAGATTTGAAAAAAGCAAAACATTGTTTCCTACAGTGGCGTCTGTATAATTGGTGGTATTGCTGTAGTATGGGGTGGCGTGCTGGTGGCAATGTTGTAGTGTGTTTGGTGCTTAGTATTGCTAATAAGTAGGAGAGGGTATTGTTATAATGTGGGTGGTGACGCTGGACGCTGTAATGTGGGGGGTGATGCCGGTTGCTGTAATGTGGGGGGTGATGCTGGACGCTGTAATGTGGGGGGTGATGCTGGACTCTGTAATGTGGGGGGTGATGCTGGACGCTGTAATGTGGGGGGTGATGCTGGACGCTGTAATGTGGGGGGTGATGCTGGACGCTGTAATGTGGGGAGTGATGCTGTAATGTGGGGGGTGATGCCGGTTGCTATAATGTGGGGGTGATTGATGTAGTATGAGTGTGTGTGGGGGGTTATTTATTGCTGTAATTTGGGTACTAATAATGTATTGTCATGGTATTTATTGATGTAATTGGGGTGCTAATAATGTAATGTTGAGGGTCATTAGGAGAAATAAATACCCCCTCCCCCCCCACACACACTCATACTACATCATGTTGTACTGCGCCAGCATCAGTGTGCAACAATATAGTGCATGGAGTCCACGTGGGCCTGTGTGCTTTAAATGCCAGGGCTGATTTTTAGTCCCAGTCCGGCCCTGAGGATGATGATGATATGTGTTTACTATGCCTATACACATAGCCAGCTTTCACACTTGATTGGCAGATTAATGCATCATTATTGCTAAGTTTGATAACAGTTGTCTAATACAGTGACACTGGTAGAGAAAACCACTATAGACATTCACATAAGCAGCTCTCATCATCATCATTTATGGCATAAGACTTCTTTAATTATACTAAGTTTTTGAGCAGGTCTGCATTATACTTAATTATATAAGGGAGATGTACTTTTAGTAAAAAGTAGCTCTCCAATTTCAAAAGTACATCAACGTAGTATTAATACTTAGATTTAAAGATTTTCTGGGATAAATGAAATACATTCCCAGCAGCCATCTCCCTTTGCCTCTATCTTATTGCATATTTTGTCCTAATGTGCTTTCATATTTACATGTCACCATGTTTCCATTGGCTAGTACCTTAAAGTCAGATGTCTGTCAAGCAAACTGACCAGTGACAGAATTGCTTTGTGAGGTTTACATCTTTATGACATCAAATGCTTCACATGAAAAATGCAGTTCATTGTCAAAAATCAGCTATATTAGGAGAGTGAGAATTGTGTTTTAGCATCAATTACACACTAAATATGCTGTCATTGTGTATGTTTAATGGATGTCTTTCAGTTTTAAAGATAGACAGACGGATAGATAGATAGAAAGATAGAAAGATAGATAGATAGAAAGATAGATAGATAGACAGACAGACAGACTGATTTCAACTGGAAGCAGTGCTTACATATTGCTTAATTTTTGGTGGTTATTAAATAGTATGGGTAGGCAAGAAAAGTGCATATATCTTTTATTAGCATAAACTTACCCAAATGCGCTCTTGCATATTTAAGGCATTCAAAGTAATAATATTTCACAGCATTAATACAGTTATGTACTAGACTGGACAATGGTAAGCAGAGCCAGTACTTATATCAACAATGGCCTTATCTGTGTGAAGTTTGTATGTTCTCCCTGTGTTTGCGTGGGTTTCCTCCCACACTCCAAAAAACATACTGTTAGGTTAATTGGCTGCTATCAAAATTGACCCTAGTCTCTCCCTCTCTGTCTGTGTGTGAGTGTGTGTCTATATTAGGGAATTTAGACTGTAAGCTCCAATAGGGTAGGGACTGATGTGAATGGGTTCTCTGTACAGCGCTGCGCTATTAGTGACACTATATAAATAAATGATAATGAGGATGATGATGATATGTGTTTACTATGCCTATACACATAGCCAGCTTTCACACTTGATTGGCAGATTAATGCATCATTATTGCTAAGTTTGATAACAGTTGTCTAATACAGTGACACTGGTAGAGAAAACCACTATAGACATTCACATAAGCAGCTCTCATCATCATCATTTATGGCATAAGACTTCTTTAATTATACTAAGTTTTTGAGCAGGTCTGCATTATACTTAATTATATAAGGGAGATGTACTTTTAGTAAAAAGTAGCTCTCCAATTTCAAAAGTACATCAACGTAGTATTAATACTTAGATTTAAAGATTTTCTGGGATAAATGAAATACATTCCCAGCAGCCATCTCCCTTTGCCTCTATCTTATTGCATATTTTGTCCTAATGTGCTTTCATATTTACATGTCACCATGTTTCCATTGGCTAGTACCTTAAAGTCAGATGTCTGTCAAGCAAACTGACCAGTGACAGAATTGCTTTGTGAGGTTTACATCTTTATGACATCAAATGCTTCACATGAAAAATGCAGTTCATTGTCAAAAATCAGCTATATTAGGAGAGTGAGAATTGTGTTTTAGCATCAATTACACACTAAATATGCTGTCATTGTGTATGTTTAATGGATGTCTTTCAGTTTTAAAGATAGACAGACGGATAGAAAGATAGAAAGATAGATAGATAGAAAGATAGATAGATAGATAGATAGATAGATAGACAGACAGACAGACTGATTTCAACTGGAAGCAGTGCTTACATATTGCTTAATTTTTGGTGGTTATTAAATAGTATGGGTAGGCAAGAAAAGTGCATATATCTTTTATTAGCATAAACTTACCCAAATGCGCTCTTGCATATTTAAGGCATTCAAAGTAATAATATTTCACAGCATTAATACAGTTATGTACTAGACTGGACAATGGTAAGCAGAGCCAGTACTTATATCAACAATGGCCTTATCTGTGTGAAGTTTGTATGTTCTCCCTGTGTTTGCGTGGGTTTCCTCCGGGTGCTGTGGTTTCCTCCCACACTCCAAAAAACATACTGTTAGGTTAATTGGCTGCTATCAAAATTGACCCTAGTCTCTCCCTCTCTGTCTGTGTGTGAGTGTGTGTCTATATTAGGGAATTTAGACTGTAAGCTCCAATAGGGTAGGGACTGATGTGAATGGGTTCTCTGTACAGCGCTGCGCTATTAGTGACACTATATAAATAAATGATAATGAGGATGATGATGATATGTGTTTACTAT
>NW_027446449.1:0-57426 GCF_038048845.1 Mixophyes fleayi | reverse complement strand
TTGAATCATGAATCATGAATTGAATCATGAATCATGAATTGAATCATGAATCATGAATTGAATCATGAATCATGAATTGAATCATGAATCATGAATCATGAATCGAATCATGAATCTTGAATCATGAATTGAATCATGAATCATGAATTGAATCATGAATCATGAATTGAATCATTAATTTAATCATAAATCATGAATCATGAATCATGAATTGAATCATGAATCATGAATTGAATCATGAATCATGAATCATGAATTGAATCATGAATCATGAATCATGAATCATGAATCATAAATTGAATCATGAATCATGAATCATGAATTGAATCATGAATTGAATCATGAATCATGAATCATGAATTGAATCATAAATCATTAATCATGAATTGAATGATGAATCATGAATCGAATCATGAATCATGAATTGAATCACGAATCGAATCATGAATCATGAATCATGAATTGAATCATGAATTGAATCATGAATCATGAATTGAATCATGAATCATGAATCGAATCATGAATCTTGATTCTTGAATTGAATCATGAATCATGAATTAAATCATGAATCATGAATCGAATCATGAATCATGAGTCAAGAATCATGAATCGAATCATGAATCATGAATCATGAATTGAATCATGAATCATGAATCATGAATTGAATCATGAATCATGAATCATGAATTGAATCATGAATCATGAATCATGAATTGAATCATGAATCATGAATCGAATCATGAATCATGAATCAAGAATCATGAATCATGAATCGAATCATGAATCATGAATTGAATCATGAATTGAATCATGAATCATGAATTGAATCATGAATCATGAATCATGAATTGAATCATGAATCATGAATCATGAATCATGAATTGAATCATGAATCATGAATCAAGAATCATGAATCATGAATCGAATCATGAATTGAATCAGAAATCATGAATTGAATCATGAATCATGAATCATGAATTATGAATCATAAATCATGAATTGAATCATGAATCATGAATCATGAATCGAATCATGAATCATGAATTGAATCATGAATCATGAATTGAATCATGAATCATGAATTGAATCATGAATCATGAATTGAATCATGAATCATGAATCATGAATTGAATCATGAATTGAATCATGAATCATAAATTGAATCATGAATTGAATCATGAATCATGAATCATGAATTGAATCATGAATCATGAATCATGAATTGAATCATGAATCATGAATCATGAATCATGAATCATGAATTGAATCATGAATCATGAATTGAATCATGAATTGAATCATAAATCATGAATTGAGTTCATCAATCATGAATCATGAATCATGAATCATAAATTGAATCATGATTCATGAGTCATGAATTGAATCATGAATTGAATCATGAATCATGAATCATGAATTGAATCATGAATCATGAATCATGAATTGAATCATGAATCATGAATTGAATCATGAATCATGAATTGAATCATGAATCATGAATCATGAATCGAATCATGAATCTTGAATCATGAATTGAATCATGAATCATGAATTGAATCATGAATCATGAATCATGAATCATGAATCATGAATTGCATCATGAATCATGAATCATGAATTGAATCATGTATCATGAATTGAATCATGAATCATGAATTATGAATTGAATCATGAATCATGAATCATGAATTGAATCATGAATCATGAATCATAAATCATGAATCATGAAGTGAATCATGAATCATGAATCATGAATCGAATCATGAATCATGAATCAAAAATCATGAATCAAATCATGAATCATGAATTGAATCATGAATCATGAATCATGAATTTAATCATGAATCATGAATCATGAATCAGAAATCGAATCATGAATCATGAATCATGAATTGAATTCATCAATCATGAATCATGAATCATAAATTGAATCATGATTCATGAGTCATGAATTAAGTCATGAATTGAATCATGAATCATGAATTAAATCATAAATTATGAATCATGAATTGAATCATGAATCATGAATCGAATCATGAATCATGAATTGAATCATGAATCATGAATTGAATCATGAATCATGAATCATGAATTGAATCATGAATCATGAATCATGAATTGAATCATGAATCTTGAATCTTGAATTAAATCATGAATCATGAATCATGAATCATGAATTGAATCATGAATCATGAATCGAATCATGAATCATGAATCAAGAATCATGAATTGAATCATGAATCATGAATTGAATCATGATCATGAATCATGAATTGAATCATGATCATGAATCATGAATTATGAATTGAATCATGAATCATGAATCATGAATTGAATCATAATTCATGAATCATGAATCATGAATTGAATCATGAATCATGAATCATGAATCATGAATTGAATCATGAATCATGAATTGAATCATGAATCATGAATCATGAATTGAATCATGAATCATGAATCATTAATTGAATCATGAATTTAATCATAAATCATGAATCATGAATCATGAATTGAATCATGAATCATGAATTGAATCATGAATCATGAATCATGAATTGAATCATGAATCATGAATCATGAATCATGAATCATAAATTGAATCATGAATCATGAATCATGAATTGAATCATGAATTGAATCATGAATCATGAATCATGAATTGAATCATGAATCATTAATCATGAATTGAATCATAATACATGAATCGAATCATGAATCATGAATTGAATCACGAATCGAATCATGAATCATGAATCATGAATTGAATCATGAATCATGAATTGAATCATGAATCATGAATCGAATCATGAATCTTGAATCATGAATTGAATCATGAATCATGAATTAAATCATGAATCATGAATCGAATCATGAATCATGAGTCAAGAATCATGAATCGAATCATGAATCATGAATCATGAATTGAATCATGAATCATGAATCATGAATCGAATCATGAATCATGAATCAAGAATCATGAATCGAATCATGAATCATGAATTGAATCATAAATTGAATCATGAATTGAATCATGAATCATGAATTGAATCATGAATCATGAATTGAATCATGAATCATGAATCATGAATTGAATCAGGATTCGAATCATGAATTGAATCATGAATCATGAATTGAATCATGAATCATGAATTATGAATCATGAATTGAATCATAAATCATGAATTGAATCATGAATCATGAATCATGAATCATGAATCATAAATCATGAATTGAATCATGAATCATGAATTATGAATCGAATCATGAATCATGAATTGAATCATGAATCATGAATTGAATCATGAATCATGAATTGAATAATGAATCATGAATCATGAATTGAATCATGAATTGAATCATGAATCATGAATTGAATCATGAATTAAATCATGAATCATGAATCATGAATCATAAATTGAATCATGAATTGAATCATGAATCATGAATCATGAATTGAATCATGAATCATGAATCATGAATTGAATCATGAATCATGAATTGAATCATGAATTGAATCATAAATCATGAATCTTGAATCATGAATTGAATTCATCAATCATGAATCATGAATCATGAATCATAAATTGAATCATGATTCATGAGTCATGAATTGAATCATGAATTGAATCATGAATCATGAATCATGAATTGAATCATGAATCATGAATTGAATCATGAATCATGAATCGAATCATGAATCATGAATTGAATCATGAATCATGAATTAAATCATGAATCATGAATTGAATCATGAATCATGAATCGAATCATGAATCTTGAATCATGAATTGAATCATGAATCATGAATTATGAATGGAATCATGAATCATGAATCATGAATTGAATCATGAATCATGAATCATGAATCATGAATCATGAATCATGAATCATGAATCATGAAGTGAATCATGAATCATGAATTGAATCATGAATCATGAATCATGAATCGAATCATGAATCTTGAATCATGAATTGAATCATGAATCATGAATTGAATCATGAATCATGAATTATGAATTGAATCATGAATCATGAATCATGAATTGAATCATGAATCATGAATCATGAATCATGAATCATGAAGTGAATCATGAATCATGAATCGAATCATGAATCATGAATCAAAAATCATGAATCGAATCATGAATCATGAATTGAATCATGAATCATGAATCATGAATTTAATCATGAATCATGAATCATGAATCAGAAATCGAATCATGAATCATGAATCATGAATCATGAATTGAATTCATCAATCATGAATCATGAATCATAAATTGAATCATGATTCATGAGTCATGAATTAAATCATGAATTGAATCATGAATCATGAATTAAATCATAAATTATGAATCATGAATTGAATCATGAATCATGAATCGAATCATGAATCATGAATTGAATCATGAATCATGAATTGAATCATGAATCATGAATCATGAATTGAATCATGAATCATGAATCATGAATTGAATCATGAATCTTGAATCTTGAATTAAATCATGAATCATGAATCATGAATCATGAATCATGAATTGAATCATGAATCATGAATCATGAATCGAATCATGAATCATGAATCAAGAATCATGAATTGAATCATGAATCATGAATTGAATCATGATCATGAATCATGAATTGAATCATGATCATGAATCATGAATTATGAATTGAATCATGAATCATGAATCATGAATTGAATCATAATTCATGAATCATGAATCATGAATTGAATCATGAATCATGAATTGAATCATGAATCATGAATTGAATCATGAATCATAAATCATGAATTGAATCATGAATCATGAATCATTAATTGAATCATGAATTTAATCATAAATCATGAATCATGAATCATGAATTGAATCATGAATCATGTATTGAATCATGAATCATGAATCATGAATTGAATCATGAATCATGAATCATGAATCATGAATCATAAATTGAATCATGAATCATGAATCATGAATTGAATCATGAATTGAATCATGAATCATGAATCATGAATTGAATCATGAATCATTAATCATGAATTGAATCATAATACATGAATCGAATCATGAATCATGAATTGAATCACGAATCGAATCATGAATCATGAATCATGAATTGAATCATGAATCATGAATTGAATCATGAATCATGAATCGAATCATGAATCTTGAATCATGAATTGAATCATGAATCATGAATCGAATCATGAATCATGAATCGAATCATGAATCATGAGTCAAGAATCATGAATCGAATCATGAATCATGAATCATGAATTGAATCATGAATCATGAATCATGAATCGAATCATGAATCATGAATCAAGAATCATGAATCGAATCATGAATCATGAATTGAATCATAAATTGAATCATGAATTGAATCATGAATCATGAATTGAATCATGAATCATGAATCATGAATTGAATCATGAATCATGAATCATGAATTGAATCAGGATTCAAATCATGAATTGAATCATGAATCGTGAATTGAATCATGAATCATGAATTATGAATCATGAATTGAATCATAAATCATGAATTGAATCATGAATCATGAATCATGAATCATAAATCATGAATTGAATCATGAATCATGAATTATGAATCGAATCATGAATCATGAATTGAATCATGAATCATGAATTGAATCATGAATCATGAATTGAATCATGAATCATGAATCATGAATTGAATCATGAATTGAATCATGAATCATGAATTGAATCATGAATTAAATCATGAATCATGAATCATGAATCATAAATTGAATCATGAATTGAATCATGAATCATGAATCATGAATTGAATCATGAATCATGAATCATGAATTGAATCATGAATCATGAATCATGAATTGAATCATGA
Organism: Mixophyes fleayi; assembly: GCF_038048845.1. Classification (NCBI taxonomy): domain Eukaryota; kingdom Metazoa; phylum Chordata; class Amphibia; order Anura; family Limnodynastidae; genus Mixophyes; species Mixophyes fleayi. Next base: position 51,550 of record NW_027446449.1, on the reverse strand, counting down.
ATCATGAATTGAATCATGAATTGAATCATAAATCATGAATCATGAATCATGAATTGAATTCATCAATCATGAATCATGAATCATAAATTGAATCATGATTCATGAGTCATGAATTGAATCATGAATTGAATCATGAATCATGAATCATGAATTGAATCATGAATCATGAATTGAATCATGAATCATGAATCGAATCATGAATCATGAATTGAATCATGAATCATGAATTAAATCATGAATCATGAATTGAATCATGAATCATGAATCGAATCATGAATCTTGAATCATGAATTGAATCATGAATTGAATCATGAATCATGAATCATGAATCATGAATCATGAATCATGAAGTGAATCATGAATCATGAATCATGAATCGAATCATGAATCATGAATCAAAAATCATGAATCGAATCATGAATCATGAATTGAATCATAAATCATGAATCATGAATTTAATCATGAATCATGAATCATGCATCAGAAATCGAATCATGAATCATGAATCATGAATCATGAATCATGAATCATGAATTGAATCATGAATCATGAATTCATAAATCAAATCATGAATCATGAATTGAATCATGAATCATGAATCATGAATCATAAATCAATTCATGAATCATAAATTGAATCAGGATTCGAATCATGAATTGAATCATGAATCATGAATCGGATCATGAATCATGAATTGAATCATGAATCATGAATCATGAATTGAATCATGAATCATGAATCATGAATTGAATCCTGAATTGAATCATAAATCATGAATTGAATCATGAATTAAATCACGAATCATGAATAATAAATTGAATCATGAATTATGAATCATGAAGTGAATCATGAATTGAATCATGAATCATGAATCATGAATTGAATCATGAATCATGAATCATGAATTGAATCATGAATCATGAATCATGAAATGATACATGAATCATGAATCATGAATTGAATCATGAATCATGAATTGAATCATGAATCATGAATCATGAATCGAATCATGAATCATGAAACATGAATTGAATCATGGATCATGAATCATGAATCATGAATTGAATCATGAATCATGAATCATGAATTGAATCATAAATCATGAATCATGAATCGAATCATGAATCATGAATTGAATCATGAATCATGAATCATGAATTGAATCATGAATCATGAATCATGAATCATGAATCATGAATCATGAATTGAATCATAAATCATGAATTATGAATCATGAATTGAATCATGAATCATGAATCGAATCATGAATCATGAATTGAATCATGAATCGAAACATGAATCATGAATCATGAATTGAATCATAAATCATGAATCGAATCATGAATCTTAAATCATGAATTGAATCATGAATTATAAATTAAATCATGAATCATGAATCATGAATTGAATCATGAATTGAATCATGAATCATGAATCATGAATCATGAATTGAATCATGAATCATGAATCATGAATCATGAATTGAATCATGAATCATGAAATTAATCATGAATCATGAATTGAATCATGAATTGAATCATGAATCATGAATTGAATCATGAATCATGAATCATGAATCATGAATCATAAATTGAATCATGAATCATGAATCATGAATTGAATCATGAATTGAATCATGAATCATGAATCATGAATTGAATCATGAATCATTAATCATAAATTGAATCATGAATCATGAATTGAATCATGAATCATGAATTGAATCACGAATCGAATCATGAATCATTAATCATAAATTGAATCATGAATCATGAATTGAATCATGAATCATGAATTGAATCACGAATCGAATCATGAATCATGAATCATGAATTGAATCATGAATCATGAATTGAATCATGAATCATGAATCGAATCATGAATCTTGAATCATGAATTGAATCATGAATCATGAATTAAATCATGAATCCTGAATCATGAATCATGAATCGAATCATGAATCATGAGTCAAGAATCATGAATCGAATCATGAATCATGAATCATGAATTATGAATTGAATCATGAATCATGAATCATGAATCATGAATCATGAATCATGAATCATGAATCGAATCATGAATCATGAATCAAGAATCAAGAATCGAATCATGAATCATGAATTGAATCATGAATTGAATCATGAATCATGAATTGAATCATGAATCATGAATTGAATCATGAATTATGAATCATGAATCATGAATTGAATCATGAATCATGAATTGAATCAGGATTCGAATCATGAATTCAATCATGAATCATGAATTGAATCATGAATCATGAATCATAAATCATGAATTGAATCATGAATCATGAATCATGAATCGAATCATGAATCATGAATTGAATCATGAATCATGAATTGAATCATAAATCATGAATTGAATCATGAATCATGAATCATGAATTGAATCATGAATTGAATCATGAATCATGAATCATGAATTGAATCAGGAATCATGTATCATGAATTGAATCATGAATCATGAATTGAATCATGAATTAAATCATAAATTATGAATCATGAATCATGAATTGAATTCATCAATCATGAATCATGAATCATGAATCATAAATTGAATCATGATTCATGAGTCATGAATTGAATCATGAATTGAATCATGAATCATGAATTAAATCATAAATCATGAATCATGAATTGAATCATGAATCATGAATCGAATCATGAATCATGAATTGAATCATGAATCATGAATTGAATCATGAATCATGAATCATGAATTGAATCATGAATCATGAATCATGAATTGAATCATGAATCTTGAATCATGAATTGAATCATGAATCATGAATCAAGAATCATGAATTGAATCATGAATCATGATTTGATTTATGAATCATGAATCATGAATTATGAATTGAATCATGAATCATGAATCATGAATTGAATCATAATTCATCAATCATGAATCATGAATTGAATCATGAATCATGAATCATGAATTGAATCATGAATCATGAATTGAATCATGAATCATGAATTGAATCATGAATCATGAATCATTAATTGAATCATGAATTTAATCATAAATCATGAATCATGAATCATGAATCATTAATTGAATCATGAATTTAATCATAAATCATGAATCATGAATCATGAATTGAATCATGAATCATGAATTGAATCATGAATCATGAATCATGAATTGAATCATGAATCATGAATCATTAATTGAATCATGAATTTAATCATAAATCATGAATCATGAATCATGAATTGAATCATGAATCATGAATTGAATCATGAATCATGAATCATGAATTGAATCATGAAGCATGAATCATGAAGCATGAATCATGAATCATGAATCATAAATTGAATCATGAATCATGAATCATGAATTGAATCATGAATTGAATCATGAATCATGAATTATGAATTGAATCATGAATCATTAATCATGAAATGAATTATGAATCATGAATCGAATCATGAATCATGAATTGAATCACGAATCGAATCATGAATCATGAATCATGAATTGAATCATGAATCATGAATTGAATCATGAATCATGAATCGAATCATGAATCTTGAATCATGAATTGAATCATGAATCATGAATTGAATCATGAATCATGAATCATGAATCGAATCATGAATCATGAATCGAATCATGAATCATGAGTCAAGAATCATGAATCGAATCATGAATCATGAATCATGAATTGAATCATGAATCATGAATCATGAATCGAATCATGAATCATGAATCAAGAATCATGAATCGAATCATGAATCATGAATTGAATCATAAATTGAATCATGAATTGAATCATGAATCATGAATTGAATCATGAATCATGAATTGAATCATGAATCATGAATCATGAATTGAATCAGGATTCGAATCATGAATTGAATCATGAATCATGAATTGAATCATGAATCATGAATTATGAATCATGAATTGAATCATAAATCATGAATTGAATCATGAATCATGAATCATGAATCATGAATCATAAATCATGAATTGAATCATGAATCATGAATTATGAATCGAATCATGAATCATGAATTGAATCATGAATCATGAATTGAATCATGAATCATGAATTGAATCATGAATCATGAATCATGAATTGAATCATGAATCATGAATCATGAATTGAATCATGAATTGAATCATGAATCATGAATTGAATCATGAATTAAATCATGAATCATGAATCATGAATCATAAATTGAATCATGAATTGAATCATGAATCATGAATCATGAATTGAATCATGAATCATGAATCATGAATTGAATCATGAATCATGAATCATGAATTGAATCATGAATCATGAATTGAATCATGAATTGAATCATAAATCATGAATCATGAATCATGAATTGAATTCATCAATCATGAATCATGAATCATGAATCATAAATTGAATCATGATTCATGAGTCATGAATTAAATCATGAATTGAATCATGAATCATGAATTGAATCATGAATTGAATCATAAATCATGAATCATGAATCATGAATTGAATTCATCAATCATGAATCATGAATCATGAATCATAAATTGAATCATGATTCATGAGTCATGAATTAAATCATGAATTGAATCATGAATCATGAATCATGAATTGAATCATGAATCATGAATTAAATCATGAATCATGAATCGAATCATGAATCATGAATTGAATCATGAATCATGAATTAAATCATGAATCATGAATTGAATCATGAATCATGAATCGAATCATGAATCTTGAATCATGAATTGAATCATGAATTGAATCATGAATCATGAATCATGAATCATGAATCATGAATCATGAATCATGAAGTGAATCATGAATCATGAATCATGAATCGAATCATGAATCATGAATCAAAAATCATGAATCGAATCATGAATCATGAATTGAATCATAAATCATGAATCATGAATTTAATCATGAATCATGAATCATGCATCAGAAATCGAATCATGAATCATGAATCATGAATCATGAATCATGAATCATGAATTGAATCATGAATCATGAATCATAAATCAAATCATGAATCATGAATTGAATCATGAATCATGAATCATGAATCATAAATCAATTCATGAATCATAAATTGAATCAGGATTCGAATCATGAATTGAATCATGAATCATGAATCGGATCATGAATCATGAATTGAATCATGAATCATGAATCATGAATTGAATCATGAATCATGAATCATGAATTGAATCCTGAATTGAATCATGAATCATGAATTGAATCATGAATTAAATCACGAATCATGAATAATAAATTGAATCATGAATTATGAATCATGAAGTGAATCATGAATTAAATCATGAATCATGAATCATGAATTGAATCATGAATCATGAATCATGAATTGAATCATGAATCATGAATCATGAAATGATACATGAATCATGAATCATGAATTGAATCATGAATCATGAATTGAATCATGAATCATGAATCATGAATCGAATCATGAATCATGAAACATGAATTGAATCATGGATCATGAATCATGAATCATGAATTGAATCATGAATCATGAATCATGAATTGAATCATAAATCATGAATCATGAATCGAATCATGAATCATGAATTGAATCATGAATCAAGAATCATGAATTGAATCATGAATCATGAATCATGAATCATGAATCATGAATCATGAATTGAATCATGAATCATGAATTGAATCATAAATCATGAATTATGAATCATGAATTGAATCATGAATCATGAATCGAATCATGAATCATGAATTGAATCATGAATCGAAACATGAATCATAAATCATGAATTGAATCATAAATCATGAATCGAATCATGAATCTTAAATCATGAATTGAATCATGAATTATAAATTAAATCATGAATCATGAATCATGAATTGAATCATGACTTGAATCATGAATCATGAATCATGAATCATGAATTGAATCATGAATCATGAATCATGAATCATGAATTGAATCATGAATCATGAATCATGAATCATGAATTGAATCATGAATCATGAATCATGAAATTAATCATGAATCATGAATTGAATCATGAATTGAATCATGAATCATGAATCATGAATTGAATCATGAATCATGAATCATGAATCATGAATCATAAATTGAATCATGAATCATGAATCATGAATTGAATCATGAATTGAATCATGAATCATGAATCATGAATTGAATCATGAATCATTAATCATAAATTGAATCATGAATCATGAATTGAATCATGAATCATGAATTGAATCACGAATCGAATCATGAATCATTAATCATAAATTGAATCATGAATCATGAATTGAATCATGAATCATGAATTGAATCACGAATCGAATCATGAATCATGAATCATGAATTGAATCATGAATCATGAATTGAATCATGAATCATGAATCGAATCATGAATCTTGAATCATGAATTGAATCATGAATCATGAATTAAATCATGAATCCTGAATCATGAATCATGAATCGAATCATGAATCATGAGTCAAGAATCATGAATCAAATCATGAATCATGAATCATGAATTATGAATTGAATCATGAATCATGAATCATGAATCATGAATTGAATCATGAATCATGAATCATGAATCGAATCATGAATCATGAATCAAGAATCAAGAATCGAATCATGAATCATGAATTGAATCATGAATTGAATCATGAATCATGAATTGAATCATGAATCATGAATTGAATCATGAATTATGAATCATGAATCATGAATTGAATCAGGATTCGAATCATGAATTCAATCATGAATCATGAATTGAATCATGAATTGAATCATAAATCATGAATTGAATCATGAATCATGAATCATGAATTGAATCATGAATTGAATCATGAATCATGAATCATGAATTGAATCATGAATCATGTATCATGAATTGATTCATGAATCATGAATTGAATCATGAATTAAATCATAAATTATGAATCATGAATCATGAATTGAATTCATCAATCATGAATCATGAATCATGAATCATAAATTGAATCATGATTCATGAGTCATGAATTGAATCATGAATTGAATCATGAATCATGAATTAAATCATAAATCATGAATCATGAATTGAATCATGAATCATGAATCGAATCATGAATCATGAATTGAATCATGAATCATGAATTGAATCATGAATCATGAATCATGAATTGAATCATGAATCATGATTCATGAATTGAATCATGAATCTTGAATCATGAATTGAATCATGAATCATGAATCATGAATCATGAATCATGAATTGAATCATGAATCATGAATCATGAATTGAATCATGAATCATGAATCAAGAATCATGAATTGAATCATGAATCATGAATTGAATCATGAATCATGAATCATGAATTATGAATTGAATCATGAATCATGAATCATGAATTGAATCATAATTCATGAATCATGAATCATGAATTGAATCATGAATCATGAATCATGAATTGAATCATGAATCATGAATTGAATCATGAATCATGAATTGAATCATGAATCATGAATCATTAATTGAATCATGAATTTAATCATAAATCATGAATCATGAATCATGAATTGAATCATGAATCATGAATCATGAATTGAATCATGAATCATGAATCATTAATTGAATCATGAATTTAATCATAAATCATGAATCATGAATCATGAATTGAATCATGAATCATGAATTGAATCATGAATCATGAATCATGAATTGAATCATGAAGCATGAATCATGAATCATGAATCATAAATTGAATCATGAATCATGAATCATGAATTGAATCATGAATTGAATCATGAATCATGAATTATGAATTGAATCATGAATCATTAATCATGAATTGAATTATGAATCATGAATCGAATCATGAATCATGAATTGAATCACGAATCGAATCATGAATCATGAATCATGAATTGAATCATGAATCATGAATTGAATCATGAATCATGAATTGAATCATGAATCATGAATCGAATCATGAATCTTGAATCATGAATTGAATCATGAATCATGAATTGAATCATGAATCATGAATCATGAATCGAATCATGAATCATGAATCAAGAATCATGAATCGAATCATGAATCATGAATTGAATCATGAATTGAATCATGAATCATGAATTGAATCATGAATCATGAATCATGAATCGAATCATGAATCATGAATTGAATCATGAATCATGAATCATGAATCATGAATCATAAATCATGAATCGAATCATGAATCATGAATCATGAATCGAATCATGAATCATGAATTGAATCATGAATCATGAATTGAATCATGAATCATGAATTGAATCATGAATCATGAATCATGAATTGAATCATGAATTGAATCATGAATCATGAATTGAATCATGAATTAAATCATGAATCATGAATCATAAATTGAATCATGAATTGAATCATGAATCATGAATCATGAATTGAATCATGAATCATGAATCATGAATTGAATCATGAATCATGAATCATGAATTGAATCATGAATCATGAATTGAATCTTGAATTGAATCATAAATCATGAATCATGAATCATGAATTGAATTCATCAATCATGAATCATGAATCATGAATCATAAATTGAATTATGATTCATGAGTCATGAATTGAATCATGAATTGAATCATGAATCATGAATCATGAATTGAATCATGAATCATGAATCATGAATTGAATCATGAATCATGAATCGAATCATGAATCATGAATTGAATCATGAATCATGAATTGAATCATGAATCATGAATCATGAATCGAATCATGAATCTTGAATCATGAATTGAATCATGAATCATGAATTGAATCATGAATCATGAATCATAAATTGAATCATGAATCATGAATCATGAATTGAATCATGAATTGAATCATGAATCATGAATCATGAATTGAATCATGAATCATTAATCATGAATTGAATTATGAATCATGAATCGAATCATGAATCATGAATTGAATCACGAATCGAATCATGAATCATGAATCATGAATTGAATCATGAATCATGAATAGAATCATGAATCATGAATCGAATCATGAATCTTGAATCATGAATTGAATCATAAATCATGAATTGAATCATGAATCATGAATCATGAATCGAATCATGAATCATGAATCAAGAATCATGACTCGAATCATGAATCATGAATTGAATCATGAATTGAATCATGAATCATGAATTGAATCATGAATCATGAATCATGAATTGAATCATGAATCATGAATCATGAATCATGAATCATGAATCATGAATCATGAATTGAATCATGAATCATGAATTGAATCATGAATCATGAATTGAATCATGAATCATGAATCATGAATCATGAATCATGAATCATGAATTGAATCATGAATCATGAATCATTAATTGAATCAGGATTCGAATCATGAATTGAATCATGAATCGTGAATTGAATCATGAATCATGAATTATGAATCATGAATTGAATCATAAATCATGAATTGAATCATGAATCATGAATCATGAATCAGGAATCATAAATCATGAATTGAATCATGAATCATGAATCATGAATCGAATCATGAATCATGAATTGAATCATGAATCATGAATTGAATTATGTATCATGAATTGAATCATGAATCATGAATCATGAATTGAATCATGAATTGAATCATGAATCATGAATCATGAATTGAATCATGAATCATGTATCATGAATTGAATCATGAATCATGAATTGAATCATGAATTAAATCATAAATTATGAATCATGAATCATGAATTGAATTCATCAATCATGAATCATGAATCATGAATCATAAATTGAATCATGATTCATGAGTCATGAATTGAATCATGAATTAAATCATGAATCATGAATTAAATCATAAATCATGAATCATGAATTGAATCATGAATCATGAATCGAATCATGAATCATGAATTGAATCATGAATCATGAATTGAATCATGAATCATGAATCATGAATTGAATCATGAATCATGAATCATGAATTGAATCATGAATCTTGAATCATGAATTGAATCATGAATCATGAATCATGAATCATGAATCATGAATTGAATCATGAATCATGAATCATGAATTGAATCATGAATCATGAATCAAGAATCATGAATTGAATCATGAATCATGAATTGAATCATGAATCATGAATCATGAATTATGAATTGAATCATGAATCATGAATCATGAATTGAATCATAATTCATGAATCATGAATTGAATCATGAATCATGAATCATGAATTGAATCATGAATCATGAATTGAATCATGAATCATGAATTGAATCATGAATCATGAATTGAATCATGAATCATGAATCATGAATCATGAATTGAATCATGAATCATGAATTGAATCATGAATCATGAATCATGAATTGAATCATGAATTTAATCATAAATCATGAATCATGAATCATGAATTGAATCATGAATCATGAATTGAATCATGAATCATGAATCATGAATTGAATCATGAAGCATGAATCATGAATCATGAATCATAAATTGAATCATGAATCATGAATCATGAATTGAATCATGAATTGAATCATGAATCATGAATTATGAATTGAATCATGAATCATTAATCATGAATTGAATTATGAATCATGAATCGAATCATGAATCATGAATTGAATCACGAATCGAATCATGAATCATGAATCATGAATTGAATCATGAATCATGAATTGAATCATGAATCATGAATCGAATCATGAATCTTGAATCATGAATTGAATCATGAATCATGAATTGAATCATGAATCATGAATCATGAATCGAATCATGAATCATGAATCAAGAATCATAATTCGAATCATGAATCATGAATTGAATCATGAATTGAATCATGAATCATGAATTGAATCATGAATCATGAATCATGAATCGAATCATGAATCATGAATTGAATCATGAATCATGAATCATAAATCATGAATCATGAATCATAAATCATGAATCGAATCATGAATCATGAATCATGAATCGAATCATGAATCATGAATTGAATCATGAATCATGAATTGAATCATGAATCATGAATTGAATCATGAATCATGAATCATGAATTGAATCATGAATTGAATCATGAATCATGAATTGAATCATGAATTAAATCATGAATCATGAATCATAAATTGAATCATGAATTGAATCATGAATCATGAATCATGAATTGAATCATGAATCATGAATCATGAATTGAATCATGAATCATGAATCATGAATTGAATCATGAATCATGAATCATGAATTGAATCATGAATTGAAAAATGAATCATGAATTGAATCATGAATCATGAATCATGAATCGAATCATGAATCTTGAATCATGAATTGAATCATGAATCATGAATTGAATCATGAATCATGAATCATAAATTGAATCATGAATCATGAATCATGAATTGAATCATGAATTGAATCATGAATCATGAATCATGAATTGAATCATGAATCATTAATCATGAATTGAATTATGAATCATGAATCGAATCATGAATCATGAATTGAATCACGAATCGAATCATGAATCATGAATCATGAATTGAATCATGAATCATGAATTGAATCATGAATCATGAATCGAATCATGAATCTTGAATCATGAATTGAATCATAAATCATGAATTGAATCATGAATCATGAATCATGAATCGAATCATGAATCATGAATCAAGAATCATGACTCGAATCATGAATCATGAATTGAATCATGAATTGAATCATGAATCATGAATTGAATCATGAATCATGAATCATGAATTGAATCATGAATCATGAATCATGAATCATGAATCATGAATCATGAATCATGAATTGAATCATGAATCATGAATTGAATCATGAATCATGAATTGAATCATGAATCATGAATCATGAATCATGAATCATGAATCATGAATTGAATCATGAATCATGAATCATTAATTGAATCAGGATTCGAATCATGAATTGAATCATGAATCGTGAATTGAATCATGAATCATGAATTATGAATCATGAATTGAATCATAAATCATGAATTGAATCATGAATCATGAATCATGAATCAGGAATCATAAATCATGAATTGAATCATGAATCATGAATCATGAATCGAATCATGAATCATGAATTGAATCATGAATCATGAATTGAATCATGTATCATGAATTGAATCATGAATCATGAATCATGAATTGAATCATGAATTGAATCATGAATCATGAATTGAATCATGAATTAAATCATGAATCATGAATCATAAATTGAATCATGAATTGAATCATGAATCATGAATCATGAATTGAATCATGAATCATGAATCATGAATTGAATCATAAATCATGAATCATGAATTTAATCATGAATCATGAATCATGAATCAGAAATCGAATCATGAATCATGAATCATGAATCATGAATTGAATCATGAATCATGAATCATAAATCAAATCATGAATCATAAATTGAATCATGAATCATGAATCATGAATCATAAATCAAATCATGAATCATAAATTGAATCTGGATTCGAATCATGAATTGAATCATGAATCGGATTATGAATCATGAATTGAATCATGAATCTTGAATCATGAATTGAATCATAAATCATGAATCATGAATCGAATCATGAATCATGAATCATGAATTGAATCATGAATCATGAATCATGAATTGAATCATGAATCATGAATCATGAATCATGAATCATGAATCATGAATTGAATCATGAATCATGAATTGAATCATAAATCATGAATTATGAATCATGAATTGAATCATGAATCATGAATCGAATCATGAATCATGAATTGAATCATGAATCGAAACATGAATCATGAATCATGAATTGAATCATAAATCATGAATCGAATCATGAATCTTAAATCATGAATTGAATCATGAATTATAAATTAAATCATGAATCATGAATCATGAATTGAATCATGAATTGAATCATGAATCATGAATCATGAATCATGAATTGAATCATGAATCATGAATCATGAATCATGAATTGAATCATGAATCATGAATCATGAAATTAATCATGAATCATGAATTGAATCATGAATTGAATCATGAATCATGAATCATGAATTGAATCATGAATCATGAATCATGAATCATGAATCATAAATTGAATCATGAATCATGAATCATGAATTGAATCATGAATTGAATCATGAATCATGAATCATGAATTGAATCATGAATCATTAATCATAAATTGAATCATGAATCATGAATTGAATCATGAATCATGAATTGAATCACGAATCGAATCATGAATCATTAATCATAAATTGAATCATGAATCATGAATTGAATCATGAATCATGAATTGAATCACGAATCGAATCATGAATCATGAATCATGAATTGAATCATGAATCATGAATTGAATCATGAATCATGAATCGAATCATGAATCTTGAATCATGAATTGAATCATGAATCATGAATTAAATCATGAATCCTGAATCATGAATCATGAATCGAATCATGAATCATGAGTCAAGAATCATAAATCGAATCATGAATCATGAATCATGAATTATGAATTGAATCATGAATCATGAATCATGAATCATGAATCATGAATTGAATCATGAATCATGAATCATGAATCGAATCATGAATCATGAATCAAGAATCAAGAATCGAATCATGAATCATGAATTGAATCATGAATTGAATCATGAATCATGAATTGAATCATGAATCATGAATTGAATCATGAATTATGAATCATGAATCATGAATTGAATCATGAATCATGAATTGAATCAGGATTCGAATCATGAATTCAATCATGAATCATGAATTGAATCATGAATCATGAATCATAAATCATGAATTGAATCATGAATCATGAATCATGAATCGAATCATGAATCATGAATTGAATCATGAATCATGAATTGAATCATAAATCATGAATTGAATCATGAATCATGAATCATGAATTGAATCATGAATTGAATCATGAATCATGAATCATGAATTGAATCATGAATCATGTATCATGAATTGAATCATGAATCGTGAATTGAATCATGAATTAAATCATAAATTATGAATCATGAATCATGAATTGAATTCATCAATCATGAATCATGAATCATGAATCATAAATTGAATCATGATTCATGAGTCATGAATTGAATCATGAATTGAATCATGAATCATGAATTAAATCATAAATCATGAATCATGAATTGAATCATGAATCATGAATCGAATCATGAATCATGAATTGAATCATGAATCATGAATTGAATCATGAATCATGAATCATGAATTGAATCATGAATCATGAATTGAATCATGAATCATGAATCATGAATTGAATCATGAATCTTGAATCATGAATTGAATCATGAATCATGAATCATGAATCATGAATTGAATCATGAATCATGAATCATGAATTGAATCATGAATCATGAATCAAGAATCATGAATTGAATCATGAATCATGAATTGAATCATGAATCATGAATCATGAATTATGAATTGAATCATGAATCATGAATCATGAATTGAATCATAATTCATGAATCATGAATTGAATCATGAATCATGAATTGAATCATGAATCATGAATTGAATCATGAATCATGAATCATTAATTGAATCATGAATTTAATCATAAATCATGAATCATGAATCATGAATTGAATCATGAATCATGAATTGAATCATGAATCATGAATCATGAATTGAATCATGAATCATGAATCATTAATTGAATCATGAATTTAATCATAAATCATGAATCATGAATCATGAATTGAATCATGAATCATGAATTGAATCATGAATCATGAATCATGAATTGAATCATGAAGCATGAATCATGAATCATGAATCATAAATTGAATCATGAATCATGAATCATGAATTGAATCATGAATTGAATCATGAATCATGAATTATGAATTGAATCATGAATCATTAATCATGAATTGAATTATGAATAATGAATCGAATCATGAATCATGAATTGAATCACGAATCGAATCATGAATCATGAATCATGAATTGAATCATGAATCATGAATTGAATCATGAATCATGAATCGAATCATGAATCTTGAATCATGAATTGAATCATGAATCATGAATTGAATCATGAATCATGAATCATGAATCGAATCATGAATCATGAATCAAGAATCATGAATCGAATCATGAATCATGAATTGAATCATGAATTGAATCATGAATCATGAATTGAATCATGAATCATGAATCATGAATCGAATCATGAATCATGAATTGAATCATGAATCATGAATCATGAATCATGAATCATAAATCATGAATCGAATCATGAATCATGAATCATGAATCGAATCATGAATCATGAATTGAATCATGAATCATGAATTGAATCATGAATCATGAATTGAATCATGAATCATGAATCATGAATTGAATCATGAATTGAATCATGAATCATGAATTGAATCATGAATTAAATCATGAATCATGAATCATAAATTGAATCATAAATTGAATCATGAATTGAATCATGAATCATGAATTGAATCTTGAATTGAATCATAAATCATGAATCATGAATCATGAATTGAATTCATCAATCATGAATCATGAATCATGAATCATAAATTGAATTATGATTCATAAGTCATGAATTGAATCATGAATTGAATCATGAATCATGAATCATGAATTGAATCATGAATCATGAATCATGAATTGAATCATGAATCATGAATCGAATCATGAATCATGAATTGAATCATGAATCATGAATTGAATCATGAATCATGAATCATGAATCGAATCATGAATCTTGAATCATGAATTGAATCATGAATCATGAATTGAATCATGAATCATGAATCATAAATTGAATCATGAATCATGAATCATGAATTGAATCATGAATTGAATCATGAATCATGAATCATGAATTGAATCATGAATCATTAATCATGAATTGAATTATGAATCATGAATCGAATCATGAATCATGAATTGAATCACGAATCGAATCATGAATCATGAATCATGAATTGAATCATGAATCATGAATTGAATCATGAATCATGAATCGAATCATGAATCTTGAATCATGAATTGAATCATAAATCATGAATTGAATCATAATTCATGATTCATGAATCGAATCATGAATCATGAATCAAGAATCATGACTCGAATCATGAATCATGAATTGAATCATGAATCATGAATTGAATCATGAATTATGAATCATGAATCATGAATTGAATCATGAATCATGAATTGAATCAGGATTCGAATCATGAATTCAATCATGAATCATGAATTGAATCATGAATCATGAATCATAAATCATGAATTGAATCATGAATCATGAATCATGAATCGAATCATGAATCATGAATTGAATCATGAATCATGAATTGAATCATAAATCATGAATTGAATCATGAATCATGAATCATGAATTGAATCATGAATTGAATCATGAATCATGAATCATGAATTGAATCATGAATCATGTATCATGAATTGAATCATGAATCATGAATTGAATCATGAATTAAATCATAAATTATGAATCATGAATCATGAATTGAATTCATCAATCATGAATCATGAATCATGAATCATAAATTGAATCATGATTCATGAGTCATGAATTGAATCATGAATTGAATCATGAATCATGAATTAAATCATAAATCATGAATCATGAATTGAATCATGAATCATGAATCGAATCATGAATCATGAATTGAATCATGAATCATGAATTGAATCATGAATCATGAATCATGAATTGAATCATGAATCATGAATCATGAATTGAATCATGAATCTTGAATCATGAATTGAATCATGAATCATGAATCATGAATCATGAATTGAATCATGAATCATGAATTGAATCATGAATCATGAATCAAGAATCATGAATTGAATCATGAATCATGAATTGAATCATGAATCATGAATCATGAATTATGAATTGAATCATGAATCATGAATCATGAATTGAATCATAATTCATGAATCATGAATTGAATCATGAATCATGAATTGAATCATGAATCATGAATTGAATCATGAATCATGAATCATTAATTGAATCATGAATTTAATCATAAATCATGAATCATGAATCATGAATTGAATCATGAATCATGAATTGAATCATGAATCATGAATCATGAATTGAATCATGAATCATGAATCATTAATTGAATCATGAATTTAATCATAAATCATGAATCATGAATCATGAATTGAATCATGAATCATGAATTGAATCATGAATCATGAATCATGAATTGAATCATGAAGCATGAATCATGAATCATGAATCATAAATTGAATCATGAATCATGAATCATGAATTGAATCATGAATTGAATCATGAATCATGAATTATGAATTGAATCATGAATCATTAATCATGAATTGAATTATGAATAATGAATCGAATCATGAATCATGAATTGAATCACGAATCGAATCATGAATCATGAATCATGAATTGAATCATGAATCATGAATTGAATCATGAATCATGAATCGAATCATGAATCTTGAATCATGAATTGAATCATGAATCATGAATTGAATCATGAATCATGAATCATGAATCGAATCATGAATCATGAATCAAGAATCATGAATCGAATCATGAATCATGAATTGAATCATGAATTGAATCATGAATCATGAATTGAATCATGAATCATGAATCATGAATCGAATCATGAATCATGAATTGAATCATGAATCATGAATCATGAATCATGAATCATAAATCATGAATCGAATCATGAATCATGAATCATGAATCGAATCATGAATCATGAATTGAATCATGAATCATGAATTGAATCATGAATCATGAATTGAATCATGAATCATGAATCATGAATTGAATCATGAATTGAATCATGAATCATGAATTGAATCATGAATTAAATCATGAATCATGAATCATAAATTGAATCATGAATTGAATCATGAATCATGAATCATGAATTGAATCATGAATCATGAATCATGAATTGAATCATGAATCATGAATCATGAATTGAATCATGAATCATGAATTGAATCTTGAATTGAATCATAAATCATGAATCATGAATCATGAATTGAATTCATCAATCATGAATCATGAATCATGAATCATAAATTGAATTATGATTCATAAGTCATGAATTGAATCATGAATTGAATCATGAATCATGAATCATGAATTGAATCATGAATCATGAATTGAATCATGAATCATGAATCGAATCATGAATCATGAATTGAATCATGAATCATGAATTGAATCATGAATCATGAATCATGAATCGAATCATGAATCTTGAATCATGAATTGAATCATGAAACATGAATTGAATCATGAATCATGAATCATAAATTGAATCATGAATCATGAATCATGAATTGAATCATGAATTGAATCATGAATCATTAATCATGAATTGAATTATGAATCATGAATCGAATCATGAATCATGAATTGAATCACGAATCGAATCATGAATCATGAATCATGAATTGAATCATGAATCATGAATTGAATCATGAATCATGAATCGAATCATGAATCTTGAATCATGAATTGAATCATAAATCATGAATTGAATCATGAATCATGAATCATGAATCGAATCATGAATCATGAATCAAGAATCATGACTCGAATCATGAATCATGAATTGAATCATGAATTGAATCATGAATCATGAATTGAATCATGAATCATGAATCATGAATTGAATCATGAATCATGAATCATGAATCATGAATCATGAATCATGAATTGAATCATGAATCATGAATTGAATCATGAATCATGAATTGAATCATGAATCATGAATCATGAATCATGAATCATGAATTGAATCATGAATCATGAATCATTAATTGAATCAGGATTCGAATCATGAATTGAATCATGAATCGTGAATTGAATCATGAATCATGAATTATGAATCATGAATTGAATCATAAATCATGAATTGAATCATGAATCATGAATCATGAATCAGGAATCATAAATCATGAATTGAATCATGAATCATGAATCATGAATCGAATCATGAATCATGAATTGAATCATGAATCATGAATTGAATCATGTATCATGAATCATGAATCATGAATTGAATCATGAATTGAATCATGAATCATGAATTGAATCATGAATTAAATCATGAATCATGAATCATAAATTGAATCATGAATTGAATCATGAATCATGAATTGAATCATGAATCATGAATCATGAATTGAATCATGTATCATGAATCATGAATCATGAATTGAATCATGAATTGAATCATGAATCATGAATTGAATCATGAATTAAATCATGAATCATGAATCATAAATTGAATCATGAATTGAATCATGAATCATGAATTGAATCATGAATCATGAATCATGAATTGAATCATAAATCATGAATCATGAATTTAATCATGAATCATGAATCATGAATCAGAAATCGAATCATGAATCATGAATCATGAATCATGAATCATGAATTGAATCATGAATCATGAATCATAAATCAAATCATGAATCATAAATTGAATCATGAATCATGAATCATGAATCATAAATCAAATCATGAATCATAAATTGAATCTGGATTCGAATCATGAATTGAATCATGAATCGGATCATGAATCATGAATTGAATCATGAATCATGAATCATGAATTGAATCATGAATCATGAATCATGAATTGAATCCTGAATTGAATCATGAATCATGAATTGAATCATGAATTAAATCACGAATCATGAATAATAAATTGAATCATGAATTATGAATCGAATCATGAATCTTGAATCATGAATTGAATCATGAATCATGAATTGAATCATGAATCATGAATCATGAATCGAATCATAAATCATGAATCAAGAATCATGAATCGAATCATGAATCATGAATTGAATCATGAATTGAATCATGAATCATGAATTGAATCATGAATCATGAATCATGAATCTAATCATGAATCATGAATTGAATCATGAATCATGAATCATGAATCATGAATCATGAATCATAAATCATGAATCGAATCATGAATCATGAATCATGAATCGAATCATGAATCATGAATTGAATCATGAATCATGAATTGAATCATGAATCATGAATTGAATCATGAATCATGAATCATGAATTGAATCATGAATTGAATCATGAATCATGAATTGAATCATGAATTAAATCATGAATCATGAATCATAAATTGAATCATGAATTGAATCATGAATCATGAATCATGAATTGAATCATGAATCATGAATCATGAATTGAATCATGAATCATGAATCATGAATTGAATCATGAATCATGAATTGAATCTTGAATTGAATCATAAATCATGAATCATGAATCATGAATTGAATTCATCAATCATGAATCATGAATCATGAATCATAAATTGAATTATGATTCATGAGTCATGAATTGAATCATGAATTGAATCATGAATCATGAATCATGAATTGAATCATGAATCATGAATCATGAATTGAATCATGAATCATGAATCGAATCATGAATCATGAATTGAATCATGAATCATGAATTGAATCATGAATCATGAATCGAATCATGAATCTTGAATCATGAATTGAATCATGAATCATGAATTGAATCATGAATCATGAATCATAAATTGAATCATGAATCATGAATCATGAATTGAATCATGAATTGAATCATGAATCATGAATCATGAATTGAATCATGAATCATTAATCATGAATTGAATTATGAATCATGAATCGAATCATGAATCATGAATTGAATCACGAATCGAATCATGAATCATGAATCATGAATTGAATCATGAATCATGAATTGAATCATGAATCATGAATCGAATCATGAATCTTGAATCATGAATTGAATCATAAATCATGAATTGAATCATGAATCATGAATCATGAATCGAATCATGAATCATGAATCAAGAATCATGACTCGAATCATGAATCATGAATTGAATCATGAATTGAATCATGAATCATGAATTGAATCATGAATCATGAATCATGAATTGAATCATGAATCATGAATCATGAATCATGAATCATGAATCATGAATTGAATCATGAATCATGAATTGAATCATGAATCATGAATCATGAATCATGAATCATGAATTGAATCATGAATCATGAATCATTAATTGAATCAGTATTCGAATCATGAATTGAATCATGAATCGTGAATTGAATCATGAATCATGAATTATGAATCATGAATTGAATCATAAATCATGAATTGAATCATGAATCATGAATCATGAATCGAATCATGAATCATGAATTGAATCATGAATCATGAATTGAATCATGTATCATGAATCATGAATCATGAATTGAATCATGAATTGAATCATGAATCATGAATTGAATCATGAATTGAATCATGAATTAAATCATGAATCATGAATCATAAATTGAATCATGAATTGAATCATGAATCATGAATTGAATCATGAATCATGAATCATGAATTGAATCATAAATCATGAATCATGAATTTAATCATGAATCATGAATCATGAATCAGAAATCGAATCATGAATCATGAATCATGAATCATGAATCATGAATTGAATCATGAATCATGAATCATAAATCAAATCATGAATCATAAATTGAATCATGAATCATGAATCATGAATCATAAATCAAATCATGAATCATAAATTGAATCTGGATTCGAATCATGAATTGAATCATGAATCGGATCATGAATCATGAATTGAATCATGAATCATGAATCATGAATTGAATCATGAATCATGAATCATGAATTGAATCCTGAATTGAATCATGAATCATGAATTGAATCATGAATTAAATCACGAATCATGAATAATAAATTGAATCATGAATTATGAATCATGAAGTGAATCATGAATTGAATCATGATACATGAATTGAATCATGAATCATGAATCATGAATTGAATCATGAATCATGAATCATGAAATGAAACATGAATCATGAATCATGAATTGAATCATGAATCATGAATTGAATCATGAATCATGAATCATAAATCAGATAATGAATCATGAAACATGAATTGAATCATGAATCATGAATTGAATCATTAATCATGAATCATGAATTGAATCATGAATCATGAATCATGAATTGAATCATGAATCATGAATCATGAATTGAATCATAAATCATGAATCATGAATCGAATCATGAATCATGAATCATGAATTGAATCATGAATCATGAATCATGAATTGAATCATGAATTATGAATCATGAATCATGAATTGAATCATGAATCATAAATTGAATCATAAATCATGAATTATGAATCATGAATTGAATCATGAATCATGAATCGAATCATGAATCATGAATTGAATCATGAATCGAAACATGAATCATGAATCATGAATTGAATCATGAATCATTAATCGAATCATGAATCTTAAATCATGAATTGAATCATGAATTATAAATTAAATCATGAATCATGAATCATGAATTGAATCATGAATTGAATCATGAATCATGAATCATGAATCATGAATTGAATCATGAATCATGAATCATGAATCATGAAATTAATCATGAATCATGAATTGAATCATGAATTGAATCATGAATCATGAATCATGAATTGAATCATGAATCATGAATCATGAATCATGAATCATAAATTGAATCATGAATCATGAATCATGAATTGAATCATGAATTGAATCATGAATTGAATCATGAATCATGAATCATGAATTGAATCATGAATCATTAATCATAAATTGAATCATGAATCATGAATTGAATCATGAATCATGAATTGAATCAAGAATCGAATCATGAATCATGAATCATGAATTGAATCATGAATCATGAATTGAATCATGAATCATGAATCGAATCATGAATCTTGAATCATGAATTGAATCATGAATCATGAATTAAATCATGAATCATGAATCATGAATCATGAATCGAATCATGAATCATGAGTCAAGAATCATGAATCGAATCATGAATCATGAATCATGAATTATGAATTGAATCATGACTCATGAATCATGAATCATGAATTGAATCATGAATCATGAATCATGAATCATGAATCATGAATCGAATCATGAATCATGAATCAAGAATCAAGAATCGAATCATGAATCATGAATTGAATCATGAATTGAATCAGGATTCGAATCATGAATTCAATCATGAATCATGAATTGAATCATGAATCATGAATCATAAATCATGAATTGAATCATGAATCATGAATCATGAATCGAATCATGAATCATGAATCAAGAATCATGACTCGAATCATGAATCATGAATTGAATCATGAATTGAATCATGAATCATGAATTGAATCATGAATCATGAATCATGAATCATGAATCATGAATCATGAATCATGAATCATGAATTGAATCATGAATCATGAATTGAATCATGAATCATGAATTGAATCATGAATCATGAATCATGAATCATGAATCATGAATTGAATCATGAATCATGAATCATTAATTGAATCAGGATTCGAATCATGAATTGAATCATGAATCGTGAATTGAATCATGAATCATGAATTATGAATCATGAATTGAATCATAAATCATGAATTGAATCATGAATCATGAATCATGAATCAGGAATCATAAATCATGAATTGAATCATGAATCATGAATCATGAATCGAATCATGAATCATGAATTGAATCATGAATCATGAATTGAATCATGTATCATGAATCATGAATCATGAATTGAATCATGAATTGAATCATGAATCATGAATTGAATCATGAATTAAATCATGAATCATGAATCATAAATTGAATCATGAATTGAATCATGAATCATGAATTGAATCATGAATCATGAATCATGAATTGAATCATAAATCATGAATCATGAATTTAATCATGAATCATGAATCATGAATCAGAAATCGAATCATGAATCATGAATCATGAATCATGAATCATGAATTGAATCATGAATCATGAATCATAAATCAAATCATGAATCATAAATTGAATCATGAATCATGAATCATGAATCATAAATCAAATCATGAATCATAAATTGAATCTGGATTCGAATCATGAATTGAATCATGAATCGGATCATGAATCATGAATTGAATCATGAATCATGAATCATGAATTGAATCATGAATCATGAATCATGAATTGAATCCTGAATTGAATCATGAATCATGAATTGAATCATGAATTAAATCACGAATCATGAATAATAAATTGAATCATGAATTATGAATCGAATCATGAATCTTGAATCATGAATTGAATCATGAATCATGAATTGAATCATGAATCATGAATCATGAATCGAATCATAAATCATGAATCAAGAATCATGAATCGAATCATGAATCATGAATTGAATCATGAATTGAATCATGAATCATGAATTGAATCATGAATCATGAATCATGAATCTAATCATGAATCATGAATTGAATCATGAATCATGAATCATGAATCATGAATCATGAATCATAAATCATGAATCGAATCATGAATCATGAATCATGAATCGAATCATGAATCATGAATTGAATCATGAATCATGAATTGAATCATGAATCATGAATTGAATCATGAATCATGAATCATGAATTGAATCATGAATTGAATCATGAATCATGAATTGAATCATGAATTAAATCATGAATCATGAATCATAAATTGAATCATGAATTGAATCATGAATCATGAATCATGAATTGAATCATGAATCATGAATCATGAATTGAATCATGAATCATGAATCATGAATTGAATCATGAATCATGAATTGAATCTTGAATTGAATCATAAATCATGAATCATGAATCATGAATTGAATTCATCAATCATGAATCATGAATCATGAATCATAAATTGAATTATGATTCATGAGTCATGAATTGAATCATGAATTGAATCATGAATCATGAATCATGAATTGAATCATGAATCATGAATCATGAATTGAATCATGAATCATGAATCGAATCATGAATCATGAATTGAATCATGAATCATGAATTGAATCATGAATCATGAATCATGAATCGAATCATGAATCTTGAATCATGAATTGAATCATGAATCATGAATTGAATCATGAATCATAAATTGAATCATGAATCATGAATCATGAATTGAATCATGAATTGAATCATGAATCATGAATCATGAATTGAATCATGAATCATTAATCATGAATTGAATTATGAATCATGAATCGAATCATGAATCATGAATTGAATCACGAATCGAATCATGAATCATGAATCATGAATTGAATCATGAATCATGAATTGAATCATGAATCATGAATCGAATCATGAATCTTGAATCATGAATTGAATCATAAATCATGAATTGAATCATGAATCATGAATCATGAATCGAATCATGAATCATGAATCAAGAATCATGACTCGAATCATGAATCATGAATTGAATCATGAATTGAATCATGAATCATGAATTGAATCATGAATCATGAATCATGAATTGAATCATGAATCATGAATCATGAATCATGAATCATGAATCATGAATTGAATCATGAATCATGAATTGAATCATGAATCATGAATTGAATCATGAATCATGAATCATGAATCATGAATCATGAATTGAATCATGAATCATGAATCATTAATTGAATCAGGATTCGAATCATGAATTGAATCATGAATCGTGAATTGAATCATGAATCATGAATTATGAATCATGAATTGAATCATAAATCATGAATTGAATCATGAATCATGAATCATGAATCGAATCATGAATCATGAATTGAATCATGAATCATGATATTGAATCATGTATCATGAATCATGAATCATGAATTGAATCATGAATTGAATCATGAATCATGAATTGAATCATCATGAATTGAATCATGAATTATAAATCATGAATCATGGAATCATAAATTGAATCATGAATTGAATCATGAATCATGAATTGAATCATGAATCATGAATCATGAATTGAATCATGAATCATGAATTTAATCATGAATCATGAATCATGAATCAGAAATCGAATCATGAATCATGAATCATGAATCATGAATCATGAATTGAATCATGAATTATGAATCATAAATCAATCATGAATCATAAATTGAATCATGAATCATGAATCATGAATCATAAATCAAATCATGAATCATAAATTGAATCTGGATTCGAATCATGAATTGAATCATGAATCGGATCATGAATCATGAATTGAATCATGAATCATGAATCATGAATTGAATCATGAATCATGAATCATGAATTGAATCCTGAATTGAATCATGAATCATGAATTGAATCATGAATTAAATCACGAATCATGAATAATAAATTGAATCATGAATTATGAATCAATGAAGTGAATCATGAATTGAATCATGAATCATGAATTGAATCATGAATCATGAATCATGAATTGAATCATGAATCATGAATCATGAAATGAAACATGAATCATGAATCATGAATTGAATCATGAATCATGAATTGAATCATGAATCATGAATCATAAATCAGATAATGAATCATGAAACATGAATTGAATCATGAATCATGAATTGAATCATTAATCATGAATCATGAATTGAATCATGAATCATGAATCATGAATTGAATCATGAATTATGAATCATGAATCATGAATTGAATCATGAATCATAAATTGAATCATAAATCATGAATTATGAATCATGAATTGAATCATGAATCATGAATCGAATCATGAATCATGAATTGAATCATGAATCGAAACATGAATCATGAATCATGAATTGAATCATGAATCATTAATCGAATCATGAATCTTAAATCATGAATTGAATCATGAATTATAAATTAAATCATGAATCATGAATCATGAATTGAATCATGAATTGAATCATGAATCATGAATCATGAATCATGAATTGAATCATGAATCATGAATCATGAATCATGAAATTAATCATGAATCATGAATTGAATCATGAATTGAATCATGAATCATGAATCATGAATTGAATCATGAATCATGAATTATGAATCATGAATCATAAATTGAATCATGAATCATGAATCATGAATTGAATCATGAATTGAATCATGAATTGAATCATGAATCATGAATCATGAATTGAATCATGAATCATTAATCATAAATTGAATCATGAATCATGAATTGAATCATGAATCATGAATTGAATCAAGAATCGAATCATGAATCATGAATCATGAATTGAATCATGAATCATGAATTGAATCATGAATCATGAATCGAATCATGAATCTTGAATCATGAATTGAATCATGAATCATGAATTAAATCATGAATCATGAATCATGAATCATGAATCGAATCATGAATCATGAGTCAAGAATCATGAATCGAATCATGAATCATGAATCATGAATTATGAATTGAATCATGACTCATGAATCATGAATTGAATCATGAATCATGAATCATGAATCGAATCATGAATCATGAATCAAGAATCAAGAATCGAATCATGAATCATGAATTGAATCATGAATTGAATCAGGATTCGAATCATGAATTCAATCATGAATCATGAATTGAATCATGAATCATGAATCATAAATCATGAATTGAATCATGAATCATGAATCATGAATCGAATCATGAATCATGAATTGAATCATGAATCATGAATTGAATCATAAATCATAAATTGAATCATGAATCATGAATCATGAATTGAATCATGAATTGAATCATGAATCATGAATCATGAATTGAATCATGAATCATGTATCATGAATTGAATCATGAATCATGAATTGAATCATGAATTAAATCATAAATTATGAATCATGAATCATGAATTGAATTCATCAATCATGAATCATGAATCATGAATCATAAATTGAATCATGATTCATGAGTCATGAATTGAATCATGAATTGAATCATGAATCATGAATTAAATCATAAATCATGAATCATGAATTGAATCATGAATCATGAATCGAATCATGAATCATGAATTGAATCATGAATCATGAATTGAATCATGAATCATGAATCATGAATTGAATCATGAATCATGAATTGAATCATGAATCTTGAATCATGAATTGAATCATGAATCATGAATCATGAATCATGAATCATGAATTGAATCATGAATCATGAATCATGAATCATGAATTGAATCATGAATCATGAATCAAGAATCATGAATTGAATCATGAATCATGAATTGAATCATGAATCATGAATCATGAATTATGAATTGAATCATGAATCATGAATCATGAATTAAATCATAATTCATGAATCATGAATCATGAATTGAATCATGAATCATGAATCATGAATTAAATCATGAATCATGAATTAAATCATGAATCATGAATTGAATCATGAATCATGAATCATTAATTGAATCATGAATTTAATCATAAATCATGAATCATGAATCATGAATTGAATCATGAATCATGAATTGAATCATGAATCATGAATCATGAATTGAATCATGAATCATGAATCATGAATCATAAATTGAATCATGAATCATGAATCATGAATTGAATCATGAATTGAATTATGAATCATGAATTATGAATTGAATCATGAATCATTAATCATGAATTGAATTATGAATCATGAATCGAATCATGAATCATGAATTGAATCACGAATCGAATCATGAATCATGAATCATGAATTGAATCATGAATCATTAATTGAATCATGAATCATGAATCGAATCATGAATCTTGAATCATGAATTGAATCATGAATCATGAATTGAATCATGAATCATGAATCATGAATCGAATCATGAATCATGAATCAAGAATCATGAATCGAATCATGAATCATGAATTGAATCATGATTTGAATCATGAATCATGAATAGAATCATGAATCATGAATCGAATCATGAATCATGAATTGAATCATGAATCATGAATCATGAATCATAAATCATGAATCGAATCATGAATCATGAATCATGAATCATGAATTGAATCATGAATCATGAATTGAATCATGAATCATGAATCATGAATTGAATCATGAATTGAATCATGAATCATGAATTGAATCATGAATTAAATCATGAATCATGAATCATAAATTGAATCATGAATTGAATCATGAATCATGAATCATGAATTGAATCATGAATCATGAATCATGAATTGAATCATGAATCATGAATCATGAATTGAATCATGAATCATGAATTGAATCTTGAATTGAATCATAAATCATGAATCATGAATCATGAATTGAATTCATCAATCATGAATCATGAATCATGAATCATAAATTGAATTATGATTCATGAGTCATGAATTGAATCATGAATTGAATCATGAATCATGAATCATGAATTGAATCATGAATCATGAATCATGAATTAAATCATGAATCATGAATCGAATCATGAATCATGAATTGAATCATGAATCATGAATTGAATCATGAATCATGAATCATGAATCATAAATCAAATCATGAATCATAAATTGAATCAGGATTCGAATCATGAATTGAATCATGAATCATGAATCGGATCATGAATCATGAATTGAATCATGAATCATGAATTGAATCATGAATCATGAATCATGAATTGAATCCTGAATTGAATCATGAATCATGAATTGAATCATGAATTAAATCACGAATCATGAATAATAAATTTAATCATGAATTATGAATCATGAAGTGAATCATGAATTGAATCATGAATCATGAATCATGAATTGAATCATGAATCATGAATCATGAATTGAATCATGAATCATGAATCATGAAATGAAACATGAATCATGAATCATGAATTGAATCATGAATCATGAATTGAATCATGAATCATGAATCATGAATCGAATAATGAATCATGAAACATGAATTGAATCATGAATCATGAATTGAATCATTAATCATGAATCATGAATCGAATCATGAATCATGAAACATGAATTGAATCATGGATCATGAATCATGAATCATGAATTGAATCATGAATCATGAATCATGAATTGAATCATAAATCATGAATCATGAATCATGAATTGAATCATGAATCATGAATCATGAATTGAATCATGAATCATGAATCATGAATTGAATCATGAATCATGAATTGAATCATAAATCATGAATTATGAATCATGAATTGAATCATGAATCATGAATCGAATCATGAATCATGAATTGAATCATGAATCGAAACATGAATCATGAATCATGAATTGAATCATGAATCATGAATCGAATCATGAATCTTAAATCATGAATTGAATCATGAATTATAAATTAAATCATGAATCATGAATCATGAATTGAATCATGAATTGAATCATGAATCATGAATCATGAATCATGAATTGAATCATGAATCATGAATCATGAATTTAATCATGAATCATGAATCATGAATCATGAAATTAATCATGAATCATGAATTGAATCATGAATTGAATCATGAATCATGAATCATGAATTGAATCATGAATCATGAATCATGAATCATGAATCATAAATTGAATCATGAATCATGAATCATGAATTGAATCATGAATTGAATCATGAATCATGAATCATGAATTGAATCATGAATCATTAATCATAAATTGAATCATGAATCATGAATTGAATCATGAATCATGAATTGAATCACGAATCGAATCATGAATCATGAATCATGAATTGAATCATGAATCATGAATTGAATCATGAATCATGAATCGAATCATGAATTGAATCATGAATCATGAATCGAATCATGAATCTTGAATCATGAATTGAATCATGAATCATGAATTAAATCATGAATCATGAATCATGAATCATAAATCGAATCATGAATCATGAGTCAAGAATCATGAATCGAATTATGAATCATGAATCATGAATTATGAATTGAATCATGAATCATGAATCATGAATCATGAATTGAATCATGAATCATGAATCATGAATCGAATCATGAATCATGAATCAAGAATCAAGAATCGAATCATGAATCATGAATTGAATCATGAATTGAATCAGGATTCGAATCTTGAATTCAATCATGAATCATGAATTGAATCATGAATCATGAATCATAAATCACATGAATTGAATCATGAATCATGAATCATGAATCATGAATCATGAATCATGAATTGAATCAGGATTCGAATAATGAATTGAATCATGAATCATGAATTATGAATAATGAATTAAATCATGAATCATGAATCGAATCATGAATCATGAATTGAATCATGAATCGAAACATGAATCATGAATCATGAATTGAATCATGAATCATGAATCGAATCATGTATCTTAAATCATGAATTGAATCATGAATTATAAATTAAATCATGAATCATGAATCATGAATTGAATCATGAATTGAATCATGAATCATGAATCATGAATTGAATCATAAATAATGAATTGAATCATGAATCATGAATTGAATCATGAATCATGAATTGAATCATGAATCATGAATAATGAATTGAATCATGAATCATGAATTGAATCCTGAATCATGAATTGAATCATGAATCATGAATCATGAATTGAATCATGAATCATGAATCATGAATCATGAATCATAAATTGAATCATGAATCATGAATCATGAATTGAATCATGAATTGAATCATGAATCATGAATCATGAATTGAATCATGAATCATTAATCATGAATTGAATCATGAATCATGAATCGAATCATGAATCATGAATTGAATCACGATTCGAATCATGAATCATGAATTGAATCATGAATCATGAATTGAATCATGAATCATGAATTGAATCAAGAATCATGAATCGAATCATGAATCTTGAATCATGAATTGAATCATGAATCATGAATTAAATCATGAATCATGAATCGAATCATGAATCATGAGTCAAGAATCATGAATCATGAGTCAAGAATCATGAATCCGAATCATGAATCATGAATCATGAATCATGAATTGAATCATGAATCATGAATCATGAATCATGAATTGAATCATGAATCATGAATCATGAATCGAATCATGAATCATGAATCAAGAATCATGAATCGAATCATGAATCATGAATTGAATCATGAATTGAATCATGAATCATGAATTGAATCATGAATCATGAATCATGAATCATGAATTGAATCATGAATCATGAATTGAATCAGGATTCGAATCATGAATTGAATCATGAATCATGAATTAAATCATGAATCATGAATTATGAATCATGAATTGAATCATAAATCATGAATTGAATCATGAATCATGAATCATGAATCATGAATCATAAATCATGAATTGAATCATGAATCATGAATCATGAATCGAATCATGAATCATGAATTGAATCATGAATCATGAATTGAATCATGAATCATGAATTGAATCATGAATCATGAATCATGAATTGAATCATGAATTGAATCATGAATCATGAATTGAATCATGAATCATGAATTGAATCATGAATCATGAATTGAATCATGAATCACGAATCATGAATCATGAAGTGAATCATGAATCATGAATCATGAATCATGAATCATGAATTGAATCATGAATCATGAATCAAAAATCATGAATCAGGAATCATGAATTTAATCATGAATCATGAATCATGAATCAGGAATCATGAATTTAATCATGAATCATGAATCATGAATCATGAATCATGAATTGAATAATGAATCATGAATTGAATCATGAATCATGAATCATAAATCAAATCATGAATCATGAATCATTAATTGAATCATGAATCATGAAATATGAATTGAATCCTGAATTGAATCATGAATCATGAATCGAATCATGAATCATGAATTGAATCATGAATCATGAATCATGAATTGAATCATGAATCATGAATCATTAATTGAATCATGATTCATGAAATATGAATTGAATCCTGAATTGAATCATGAATCATGAATTGAATCATTAATTAAATCACGAATCATGAATAATAAATTGAATCATGAATCATGAAGTGAATCATGAATTGAATCATGAATCATGAATCATGAATTGAATCATGAATCATGAATTGAATCATGAATCATGAATCATGAATTGAATCATGAATCATGAATCATGAATCGAATAATGAATCATGAAACATGAATTGAATCATGAATCATGAATCATGAATTGAGTCATGAATCATGAATTATGAACCATGAATTGAATCATAAATCATGAATCATGAATCATTAATTGAATCATGAATCATGAAATATGAATTGAATCCTGAATTGAATCATGAATCATGAATCGAATCATGAATCATGAATTGAATCATGAATCATGAATCATGAATTGAATCATGAATCATGAATCATTAATTGAATCATGATTCATGAAATATGAATTGAATCCTGAATTGAATCATGAATCATGAATTGAATCATTAATTAAATCACGAATCATGAATAATAAATTGAATCATGAATCATGAAGTGAATCATGAATTGAATCATGAATCATGAATCATGAATTGAATCATGAATCATGAATTGAATCATGAATCATGAATCATGAATTGAATCATGAATCATGAATCATGAATCGAATAATGAATCATGAAACATGAATTGAATCATGAATCATGAATCATGAATTGAGTCATGAATCATGAATTATGAACCATGAATTGAATCATAAATCATGAATCAAGAATCATGAATCGAATCATGAATCATGAATTGAATCATGAATTGAATCATGAATCATGAATTGAATCATGAATCATGAATCATGAATTGAATCATGAATCATGAATCATGAATTGAATCATGAATCATGAATCATGAATTGAATCAGGATTCGAATCATGAATTGAATCATGAATCATGAATTGAATCATGAATCATGAATTATGAATCATGAATTGAATCATGAATCATGAATTGAATCATGAATCATGAATCATGAATCATGAATTGAATCATGAATTGAATCATGAATCATGAATTGAATCATGAATCATGAATTGAATCATGAATCATGAATTGAATCATAAATCATGAATCATGAATTGAATCATGAATTGAATCATGAATCATGAATTGAATCATGAATTGAATCATGAATTATGAATTGAATCATGAATCATGAATCGAATCATGAATCTTGAATCATGAATTGAATCATGAATCATAATTTAAATCATGAATCATGAATCGAATCATGAATCATGAGTCAAGAATCATGAATCGAATCATGAATCATGAATCATGAATCATGAATTGAATCATGAATCATGAATCATGAATCATGAATTGAATCATGAATCATGAATCATGAATCGAATCATGAATCATGAATCAAGAATCATGAATCGAATCATGAATCATGAATTGAATCATGAATTGAATCATGAATCATGAATTGAATCATGAATCATGAATCATCAATTGAATCATGAATCATGAATCATGAATTGAATCATGAATCATGAATTGAATCAGGATTCGAATCATGAATTGAATCATGAATCATGAATTGAATCATGAATCATGAATTATGAATCATGAATTGAATCATAAATCATGAATTGAATCATGAATCATGAATCATGAATCATGAATCATGAATCATGAAGTGAATCATGAATCATGAATCATGAATCGAATCATGAATCATGAATCGAAAATCATGAATCGAATCATGAATCATGAATTGAATCATGAATCATGAATCATGAATTTAATCATGAATCATGAATCATGAATCAGAAATCGAATCATG
Source organism: Mixophyes fleayi (assembly GCF_038048845.1). NCBI lineage: Eukaryota > Metazoa > Chordata > Amphibia > Anura > Limnodynastidae > Mixophyes > Mixophyes fleayi. The sequence continues at coordinate 16,708 of NW_027446449.1, read as the reverse complement.
AATCATGAATCATGAATTGAATCATGAATCATGAATCATGAATCGAATCATGAATCATGAATTGAATCATGAATCATGAATTGAATCATGAATCATGAATCATGAATTGAATCATGAATTGAATCATGAATCATGAATTGAATCATGAATTGAATCATGAATCATGAATTGAATCATGAATCACGAATCATGAATCATGAAGTGAATCATGAATCATGAATCATGAATCATGAATCGAATCATGAATCATGAATATCAAAAATCATGAATCGAATCATGAATCATGAATTGAATCATGAATCATGAATTTAATCATGAATCATGAATCATGAATCATGAATTGAATCATGAATCATGAATTATGAATCATGAATTGAATTCATCAATCATGAATCATGAATCATGAATTGAATTCATCAATCATGAATCATGAATCATAAATTGAATCATGATTCATGAGTCATGAATTGAATCATGAATTGAATCATGAATCATGAATCATGAATTGAATCATGAATTATGAATCATGAATTGAATCATGAATCATGAATTGAATCATGAATCATGAATTGAATCATGAATCATGAATTGAATCATGAATCATGAATCGAATCATGAATCTTGAATCATGAATTGAATCATGAATCATAATTTAAATCATGAATCATGAATCGAATCATGAATCATGAGTCAAGAATCATGAATCGAATCATGAATCATGAATCATGAATCATGAATTGAATCATGAATCATGAATCATGAATCATGAATTGAATCATGAATCATGAATCATGAATCGAATCATGAATCATGAATCAAGAATCATGAATCGAATCATGAATCATGAATTGAATCATGAATTGAATCATGAATCATGAATTGAATCATGAATCATGAATCATCAATTGAATCATGAATCATGAATCATGAATCATGAATTGAATCATGAATCATGAATCATGAATTGAATCAGGATTCGAATCATGAATTGAATCATGAATCATGAATTGAATCATGAATCATGAATTATGAATCATGAATTGAATCATAAATCATGAATTGAATCATGAATCATGAATCATAAATCATGAATTGAATCATGAATCATGAATCATGAATCGAATCATGAATCATGAATTGAATCATGAATCATGAATTGAATCATGAATCATGAATTGAATCATGAATCATGAATCATGAATTGAATCATGAATTGAATCATGAATCATGAATTGAATCATGAATTGAATCATGAATCATGAATCATGAATCATGAATTGAATCATGAATCATGAATCATGAATCATGAATCATGAAGTGAATCATGAATCATGAATCATGAATCGAATCATGAATCATGAATCAAAAATCATGAATCGAATCATGAATCATGAATTGAATCATGAATCATGAATTTAATCATGAATCATGAATCATGAATCAGAAATCGAATCATGAATCATGAATCATGAATTGAATCATGAATCATGAATTGAATCATGAATCATGAATCATGAATTGAATCATGAATTGAATCATGAATCATGAATTGAATCATGAATTGAATCATGAATCATGAATTGAATCATGAATCATGAATTGAATCATGAATCACGAATCATGAATCATGAATCATGAATCATAAATCATGAATCATGAATCGAATCATGAATCATGAATCAAAAATCATGAATCGAATCATGAATCATGAATTGAATCATGAATCATGAATCATGAATTTAATCATGAATCATGAATCATGAATCATGAATCATGAATTGAATCATGAATCATGAATCATGAATCATGAATTGAATCATGAATCATGAATCATAAATCAAATCATGAATCATGAATTGAATCATGAATCATGAATCATGAATTGAATCATGAATCATGAATTGAATCATTAATTAAATCACGAATCATGAATAATAAATTGAATCATGAATCATGAAGTGAATCATGAATTGAATCATGAATCATGAATCATGAATTGAATCATGAATCATGAATCATGAATTGAATCATGAATCATGAATCATGAATTGAATCATGAATCATGAATCATGAATCGAATAATGAATCATGAAACATGAATTGAATCATGAATCATGAATCATGAATTGAGTCATGAATCATGAATTATGAACTATGAATTGAATCATGAATCATGAACCATGAATTGAATCATAAATCATGAATCAAGAATCATGAATCGAATCATTAATCATGAATTGAATCATGAATTGAATCATGAATCATGAATTGAATCATGAATCATGAATCATGAATTGAATCATGAATCATGAATCATGAATCATGAATTGAATCATGAATCATGAATCATGAATTGAATCATGAATCATGAATCATGAATCATGAATTGAATCATGAATCATGAATCATGAATTGAATCAGGATTCGAATCATGAATTGAATCATGAATCATGAATTGAATCATGAATCATGAATTATGAATCATGAATTGAATCATGAATCATGAATTGAATCATGAATCATGAATTATGAATTGAATCATAATTCGAATCATGAATCATGAATTGAATCATGAATCATGAATTGAATCATGAATCATGAATTGAATCATAAATCATGAATCATGAATTGAATCATGAATTGAATCATGAATCATGAATTGAATCATGAATTAAATCATGAATCATGAATCATAAATTGAATCATGAATTGAATCATGAATCATGAATCATGAATTGAATCATGAATTGAATCATGAATCATGAATTGAATCATGAATTAAATCATGAATCATGAATCATAAATTGAATCATGAATTGAATCATGAATCATGAATCATGAATCATGAATTGAATCATGAATCATGAATCATGAAATGAATCATGAATCATGAATCATGAATTGAATCATGAATCATGAATTGAATCATGAATTGAATCATAAATCATGAATTATGAATCATGAATTGAATTCATCAATCATGAATCATGAATCATGAATTGAATTCATCAATCATGAATCATGAATCATGAATCATAAATTGAATCATGATTCATGAGTCATTAATTGAATCATGAATTGAATCATGAATCATGAATTGAATCATGAATTATGAATCATGAATTGAATCATGAATAATGAATTGAATCATGAATCATGAATTGAATCATGAATCATGAATTGAATCATGAATCATGAATCGAATCATGAATCTTGAATCATAAATTGAATCATGAATCATAATTTAAATCATGAATCATGAATCGAATCATGAATCATGAGTCAAGAATCATGAATCGAATCATGAATCATGAATCATGAATCATGAATTGAATCATGAATCATGAATCATGAATTGAATCATGAATCATGAATCGAATCATGAATCATGAATCAAGAATCATGAATCGAATCATGAATCATGAATTGAATCATGAATTGAATCATGAATCATGAATTGAATCATGAATCATGAATCATCAATTGAATCATGAATCATGAATCATGAATCATGAATTGAATCATGAATCATGAATCATGAATTGAATCAGGATTCGAATCATGAATTGAATCATGAATCATGAATTGAATCATGAATCATGAATTATGAATCATGAATTGAATCATAAATCATGAATTGAATCATGAATTATGAATCATGAATCATGAATTATAAATCATGAATTGAATCATGAATCATGAATCATGAATCAAATCATGAATCATGAATTGAATCATGAATCATGAATTGAATCATGAATCATGAATTGAATCATGAATCATGAATCATGAATTGAATCATGAATTGAATCATGAATCATGAATTGAATCATGAATTGAATCATGAATCATGAATCATGAATTGAATCATGAATCATGAATCATGAATCATGAATCATGAAGTGAATCATGAATCATGAATCATGAATCGAATCATGAATCATGAATCAAAAATCATGAATCGAATCATGAATCATGAATTGAATCATGAATCATGAATCATGAATTTAATCATGAATCATGAATCATGAATCAGAAATCGAATCATGAATCATGAATTGGATCATGAATCATGAATCATGAATTGAATCATGAATCATGAATCATAAATCAAATCATGAATCATGAATTGAATCATGAATCATGAATCATGAATCATGAATCATGAATTTTATCATGAATCATGAATCATGAATCATGAATTGAATCATGAATCATGAATCATGAATTGAATCATGAATCATGAATCATGAATCATGAATTGAATCATGAATCATGAATTGAATCATGAATCATGAATCATGAATCATGAATTGAATCATGAATCATGAAACATGAATTGAATCCTGAATTGAATCATGAATCATGAATTGAATCATTAATTAAATCACGAATCATGAATAATATATTGAATCATGAATCATGAAGTGAATCATGAATTGAATCATGAATCATGAATCATGAATTGAATCATGAATCATGAATTGAATCATGAATCATAAATTGAATCATGAATCATGAATTGAATCATGAATCATGAATCGAATCATGAATCTTGAATCATGAATTGAATCATGAATCATAATTTAAATCATGAATCATGAATCGAATCATGAATCATGAGTCAAGAATCATGAATCGAATCATGAATCATGAATCATGAATCATGAATTGAATCATGAATCATGAATCATGAATTGAATCATGAATTGAATCATGAATCATGAATTGAATCATGAATTAAATCATGAATCATGAATCATAAATTGAATCATGAATTGAATCATGAATCATGAATCATGAATTGAATCATGAATTGAATCATGAATCATGAATTGAATCATGAATCATGAATCATCAATTGAATCATGAATCATGAATCATGAATCATGAATTGAATCATGGATCATGAATCATGAATTGAATCAGGATTCGAATCATGAATTGAATCATGAATCATGAATTATGAATCATGAATTGAATCATAAATCATGAATTGAATCATGAATCATGAATCATGAATCGAATCATGAATCATGAATTGAATCATGAATCATGAATTGAATCATGAATCATGAATCATGAATTGAATCATGAATTGAATCATGAATCATGAATTGAATCATGAATTGAATCATGAATCTTGAATCATGAATTGAATCATGAATCATGAATCATGAATCATGAAGTGAATCATGAATCATGAATCATGAATCGAATCATGAATCATGAATCAAAAATCATGAATCGAATCATGAATCATGAATTGAATCATGAATCATGAATCATGAATTTAATCATGAATCATGAATCAGAAATCGAATCATGAATCATGAATTGAATCATGAATCATGAATTGAATCATGAATCATGAATCATGAATTGAATCATGAATTGAATCATGAATCATGAATTGAATCATGAATTGAATCATGAATCATGAATTGAATCATGAATCATGAATTGAATCATGAATCACGAATCATGAATCATGAAGTGAATCATGAATCATGAATCATGAATCATGAATCATGAATCATGAATCGAATCATGAATCATGAATCAAAAATCATGAATCGAATCATGAATCATGAATTGAATCATGAATCATGAATTTAATCATGAATCATGAATCATGAATCATGAATCATGAATTGAATCATGAATCATGAATCATGAATCATGAATTGAATCATGAATCATGAATCATAAATCAAATCATGAATCATGAATTGAATCATGAATCATGAATCATGAATTGAATCATGAATCATGAATTGAATCATGAATCATGAATCATGAATTGAATCCTGAATTGAATCATGAATCATGAATCGAATCATGAATCATGAATTGAATCATGAATCATGAATCATGAATTGAATCATGAATCATGAAATATGAATTGAATCCTGAATTGAATCATGAATCATGAATTGAATCATTAATTAAATCACGAATCATAAATAATAAATTGAATCATGAATCATGAAGTGAATCATGAATTGAATCATGAATCATGAATCATGAATTGAATCATGAATCATGAATCATGAATCGAATAATGAATCATGAAACATGAATTGAATCATGAATCATGAATCATGAATTGAGTCATGAATCATGAATTATGAACTATGAATTGAATCATGAATCATGAACCATGAATTGAATCATAAATCATGAATCAAGAATCATGAATCGAATCATGAATCATGAATTGAATCATGAATTAAATCATGAATCATGAATTGAATCATGAATCATGAATCATGAATCATGAATTGAATCATGAATCATGAATCATGAATTGAATCAGGATTCGAATCATGAATTGAATCATGAATCATGAATTGAATCATGAATCATGAATTATGAATCATGAATTGAATCATGAATCATGAATTGAATCATAAATCATGAATCATGAATTGAATCATGAATTGAATCATGAATCATGAATTGAATCATGAATTAAATCATAAATCATGAATCATGAATCATAAATTGAATCATGAATTGAATCATGAATCATGAATTGAATCATGAATCATAATTTAAATCATGAATCATGAATCGAATCATGAATCATGAGTCAAGAATCATGAATCGAATCATGAATCATGAATCATGAATCATGAATTGAATCATGAATCATGAATCATGAATCATGAAGTGAATCATGAATCATGAATCATGAATCGAATCATGAATCATGAATCAAGAATCATGAATCGAATCATGAATCATGAATTGAATCATGAATCATGAATCATGAATCATGAATCATGAATTGAATCATGAATCATGAATCATGAATTGAATCATGAATCATGAATTGAATCATGAATTGAATCATAAATCATGAATTATGAATTATGAATTGAATTCATCAATCATGAATCATGAATCATGAATTGAATTCATCAATCATGAATCATGAATCATGAATCATAAATTGAATCATGATTCATGAGTCATGAATTGAATCATGAATTGAATCATGAATCATGAATCATGAATTGAATCATGAATTATGAATCATGAATTGAATCATGAATCATGAATTGAATCATGAATCATGAATTGAATCATGAATCATGAATTGAATCATGAATCATGAATCGAATCATGAATCTTGAATCATAAATTGAATCATGAATCATAATTTAAATCATGAATCATGAATCGAATCATGAATCATGAGTCAAGAATCATGAATCGAATCATGAATCATGAATCATGAATCATGAATTGAATCATGAATCATGAATCATGAATCATGAATTGAATCATGAATCATGAATCATGAATCGAATCATGAATCATGAATCAAGAATCATGAATCGAATCATGAATCATGAATTGAATCATGAATCATGAATTGAATCATGAATCATGAATTGAATCATGAATCATGAATCATCAATTGAATCATGAATCATGAATCATGAATCATGAATTGAATCATGAATCATGAATCATGAATTGAATCAGGATTCGAATCATGAATTGAATCATGAATCATGAATTGAATCATGAATCATGAATTATGAATCATGAATTGAATCATAAATCATGAATTGAATCATGAATCATGAATCATGAATCATGAATCATAAATCATGAATTGAATCATGAATCATGAATCATGAATCGAATCATGAATCATGAATTGAATCATGAATCATGAATTGAATCATGAATCATGAATTGAATCATGAATCATGAATCATGAATTGAATCATGAATTGAATCATGAATCATGAATTGAATCATGAATTGAATCATGAATCATGAATCATGAATCATGAATTGAATCATGAATCATGAATCATGAATCATGAATCATGAAGTGAATCATGAATCATGAATCATGAATCGAATCATGAATCATGAATCAAAAATCATGAATCGAATCATGAATCATGAATTGAATCATGAATCATGAATCATGAATTTAATCATGAATCATGAATCATGAATCAGAAATCGAATCATGAATCATGAATTGAATCATGAATCATGAATCATGAATCATGAATTGAATCATGAATCATGAATCATAAATCAAATCATGAATCATGAATTGAATCATGAATCATGAATCATGAATCATGAATCATGAATTGAATCATGAATCATGAATCATGAATTGAATCATGAATCATGAATCATGAATCATGAATTGAATCATGAATCATGAATCATAAATCAAATCATGAATCATGAATCATGAATCATAAATCAAATCATGAATCATGAATTGAATCATGAATCATGAATCATGAATCATGAATTGAATCATGAATCATGAATCATGAATTGAATCCTGAATTGAATCATGAATCATGAATCCAATCATGAATCATGAATTGAATCATGAATCATGAATCATGATTTGAATCATGAATCATGAAACATGAATTGAATCCTGAATTGAATCATGAATCATGAATTGAATCATTAATTAAATCACGAATCATGAATAATAAATTGAATCATGAATCATGAAGTGAATCATGAATTGAATCATGAATCATGAATCATGAATTGAATCATGAATCATGAATCATGAATTGAATCATGAATCATGAATCATGAATCGAATTATGAATCATGAAACATGAATTGAATCATGAATCATGAATCATGAATTGAGTCATGAATCATGAATTATGAACTATGAATTGAATCATGAATCATGAACCATGATTTTAATCATAAATCATGAATCAAGAATCATGAATCGAATCATGAATCATGAATTGAATCATGAATTGAATCATGAATCATGAATTGAATCATGAATCATGAATCATGAATTGAATCATGAATCATGAATCATGAATCATGAATTGAATCATGAATCATGAATTGAATCAGGATTCGAATCATGAATTGAATCATGAATCATGAATTGAATCATGAATCATGAATTATGAATCATGAATTGAATCATGAATCATGAATTGAATCATGAATCATGAATCATGAATCATGAATTGAATCATGAATCGAATCATGAATCATGAATTGAATCATGAATCATGAATTGAATCATGAATCATGAATTGAATCATAAATCATGAATCATGAATTGAATCATGAATTGAATCATGAATCATGAATTGAATCATGAATTAAATCATGAATCATGAATCATGAATCATAAATTGAATTATGAATTGAATCATGAATCATGAATTGAATCATGAATCATGAATCATGAATTGAATCATGAATCATGAATCATGAATTGAATCATGAATCATGAATTGAATCATGAATTGAATCATAAATCATGAATTATGAATCATGAATTGAATTCATCAATCATGAATCATGAATCATGAATTGAATTCATCAATCATGAATCATGAATCATGAATCATAAATTGAATCATGAATCATGAATCATGAATTTAATCATGAATCATGAATCATGAATCAGAAATCGAATCATGAATCATGAATCATGAATCATGAATCATGAATTGAATCATGAATCATAAATCATGAATCATGAATTGAATCATGAATCATGAATCATAAATCAAATCATGAATCATGAATTGAATCATGAATCATGAATCATGAATCATGAATTGAATCATGAATCATGAATCATGAATTGAATCCTGAATTGAATCATGAATCATGAATCGAATCATGAATCATGAATCATGAATTGAATCATGAATCATGAATCATGAATTGAATCATGAATCATGAAACATGAATTGCATCCTGAATTGAATCATGAATCATGAATTGAATCATTAATTAAATCACGAATCATGAATAATAAATTGAATCATGAATCATGAAGTGAATCATGAATTGAATCATGAATCATGAATCATGAATTGAATCATGAATCATGAATTGAATCATGAATCATGAATCATGAATTGAATCATGAATCATGAATCATGAATCGAATCATGAATCATGAATTGAATCATGAATCATGAATTGAATCATGAATCATGAATTGAATCATGAATCATGAATCATCAATTGAATCATGAATCATGAATCATGAATCATGAATTGAATCATGAATCATGAATCATGAATTGAATCAGGATTCGAATCATGAATTGAATCATGAATCATGAATTGAATCATGAATCATGAATTATGAATCATGAATTGAATCATAAATCATGAATTGAATCATGAATCATGAATCATGAATCATGAATCATAAATCATGAATTGAATCATGAATCATGAATCATGAATCGAATCATGAATCATGAATTGAATCATGAATCATGAATTGAATCATGAATCATGAATTGAATCATGAATCATGAATCATGAATTGAATCATGAATTGAATCATGAATCATGAATTGAATCATGAATTGAATCATGAATCATGAATCATGAATCATGAATTGAATCATGAATCATGAATCATGAATCATGAATCATGAAGTGAATCATGAATCATGAATCATGAATCGAATCATGAATCATGAATCAAAAATCATGAATCGAATCATGAATCATGAATTGAATCATGAATCATGAATCATGAATTTAATCATGAATCATGAATCATGAATCAGAAATCGAATCATGAATCATGAATTGAATCATGAATCATGAATCATGAATCATGAATTGAATCATGAATCATGAATCATAAATCAAATCATGAATCATGAATTGAATCATGAATCATGAATCATGAATCATGAATCATGAATTGAATCATGAATCATGAATCATGAATTGAATCATGAATCATGAATCATGAATCATGAATTGAATCATGAATCATGAATCATAAATCAAATCATGAATCATGAATCATGAATCATAAATCAAATCATGAATCATGAATTGAATCATGAATCATGAATCATGAATCATGAATTGAATCATGAATCATGAATCATGAATTGAATCCTGAATTGAATCATGAATCATGAATCCAATCATGAATCATGAATTGAATCATGAATCATGAATCATGATTTGAATCATGAATCATGAAACATGAATTGAATCCTGAATTGAATCATGAATCATGAATTGAATCATTAATTAAATCACGAATCATGAATAATAAATTGAATCATGAATCATGAAGTGAATCATGAATTGAATCATGAATCATGAATCATGAATTGAAATCATGAATCATGAATCATGAATTGAATCATGAATCATGAATCATGAATCGAATTATGAATCATGAAACATGAATTGAATCATGAATCATGAATCATGAATTGAGTCATGAATCATGAATTATGAACTATGAATTGAATCATGAATCATGAACCATGATTTTAATCATAAATCATGAATCAAGAATCATGAATCGAATCATGAATCATGAATTGAATCATGAATTGAATCATGAATCATGAATTGAATCATGAATCATGAATCATGAATTGAATCATGAATCATGAATCATGAATCATGAATTGAATCATGAATCATGAATTGAATCAGGATTCGAATCATGAATTGAATCATGAATCATGAATTGAATCATGAATCATGAATTATGAATCATGAATTGAATCATGAATCATGAATTGAATCATGAATCATGAATCATGAATCATGAATTGAATCATGAATCGAATCATGAATCATGAATTGAATCATGAATCATGAATTGAATCATGAATCATGAATTGAATCATAAATCATGAATCATGAATTGAATCATGAATTGAATCATGAATCATGAATTGAATCATGAATTAAATCATGAATCATGAATCATGAATCATAAATTGAATTATGAATTGAATCATGAATCATGAATTGAATCATGAATCATGAATCATGAATTGAATCATGAATCATGAATCATGAATTGAATCATGAATCATGAATTGAATCATGAATTGAATCATAAATCATGAATTATGAATCATGAATTGAATTCATCAATCATGAATCATGAATCATGAATTGAATTCATCAATCATGAATCATGAATCATGAATCATAAATTGAATCATGAATCATGAATCATGAATTTAATCATGAATCATGAATCATGAATCAGAAATCGAATCATGAATCATGAATCATGAATCATGAATCATGAATTGAATCATGAATCATAAATCATGAATCATGAATTGAATCATGAATCATGAATCATAAATCAAATCATGAATCATGAATTGAATCATGAATCATGAATCATGAATCATGAATTGAATCATGAATCATGAATCATGAATTGAATCCTGAATTGAATCATGAATCATGAATCGAATCATGAATCATGAATCATGAATTGAATCATGAATCATGAATCATGAATTGAATCATGAATCATGAAACATGAATTGCATCCTGAATTGAATCATGAATCATGAATTGAATCATTAATTAAATCACGAATCATGAATAATAAATTGAATCATGAATCATGAAGTGAATCATGAATTGAATCATGAATCATGAATCATGAATTGAATCATGAATCATGAATTGAATCATGAATCATGAATCATGAATTGAATCATGAATCATGAATCATGAATCGAATAATGAATCATGAAACATGAATTGAATCATGAATCATGAATCATGAATTGAGTCATGAATCATGAATTATGAACTATGAATTGAATCATGAATCATGAACCATGAATTGAATCATAAATCATGAATGAAGAATCATGAATCGAATCATGAATCATGAATTGAATCATGAATTGAATCATGAATCATGAATTGAATCATGAATCATGAATTGAATCATGAATCATGAATCATGAATCATGAATTGAATCATGAATCATGAATCATGAATTGAATCAGGATTCGAATCATGAATTGAATCATGATTCATGAATTGAATCATGAATCATGAATTATGAATCATGAATTGAATCATGAATCATGAATTGAATCATGAATCATGAATCATGAATCATGAATTGAATCATGAATCGAATCATGAATCATGAATTGAATCATGAATCATGAATTGAATTATGAATCATGAATTGAATCATGAATCATGAATTGAATCATAAATCATGAATCATGAATTGAATCATGAATTGAATCATGAATCATGAATTGAATCATGAATTAAATCATGAATCATGAATCATGAATCATAAATTGAATCATGAATTGAATCATGAATCATGAATCATGAATTGAATCATAAATCATGAATCATGAATTGAATCATGAATTGAATCATGAATCATGAATTGAATCATGAATTAAATCATGAATCATGAATCATGAATCATAAATTGAATCATGAATTGAATCATGAATCATGAATCATGAATTGAATCATGAATCATGAATCATGAATTGAATCATGAATCATGAATCATGAATCATGAATTGAATCATGAATCATGAATCATGAATCGAATCATGAATCATGAATCAAGAATCATGAATCGAATCATGAATCATGAATTGAATCATGAATTGAATCATGAATCATGAATTGAATCATGAATCATGAATCATGAATCATAAATTGAATCATGATTCATGAGTCATGAATTGAATCATGAATTGAATCATGAATCATGAATCATGAATTGAATCATGAATTGAATCATGAATCATGAATCATGAATTGAATCATGAATTATGAATCATGAATTGAATCATGAATCATGAATTGAATCATGAATCATGAATTGAATCATGAATCATGAATCGAATCATGAATCTTGAATCATGAATTGAATCATGAATCATGAATTAAATCATGAATCATGAATCGAATCATGAATCATGAGTCAAGAATCATGAATCGAATCATGAATCATGAATCATGAATCATGAATTGAATCATGAATCATGAATTGAATCATGAATCATGAATCATGAATTGAATCATGAATCATGAATCATGAATCGAATCATGAATCATGAATCAAGAATCATGAATCGAATCATGAATCATGAATTGAATCATGAATTGAATCATGAATCATGAATTGAATCATGAATCATGAATCATCAATTGAATCATGAATCATGAATCATGAATTGAATCATGAATCATGAATCATGAATTGAATCAGGATTCGAATCATGAATTGAATCATGAATCATGAATTGAATCATGAATTATGAATCATGAATTGAATCATAAATCATGAATTGAATCATGAATCATGAATCATGAATCATAAATCATGAATTGAATCATGAATCATGAATCATGAATCGAATCATGAATCATGAATTGAATCATCAATCATGAATTGAATCATGAATCATGAATTGAATCATGAATCATGAATCATGAATTGAATCATGAATTGAATCATGAATCATGAATTGAATCATGAATTGAATCATGAATCATGAATCATGAATTGAATCATGAATCATGAATCATGAATCATGAATCATGAAGTGAATCATGAATCATGAATCATGAATCGAATCATGAATCATGAATCAAAAATCATGAATCGAATCATGAATCATGAATTGAATCATGAATCATGAATCATGAATTTAATCATGAATCATGAATCATGAATCAGAAATCGAATCATGAATCATGAATCATGAATCATTAATCATGAATTGAATCATGAATCATGAATCATGAATCATGAATTGAATCATGAATCATGAATCATAAATCAAATCATGAATCATGAATTGAATCATGAATCATGAATCATGAATCATGAATTGAATCATGAATCATGAATCATGAATTGAATCCTGAATTGAATCATGAATCATGAATCGAATCATGAATCATGAATTGAATCATGAATCATGAATCATGAATTGAATCATGAATCATGAAACATGAATTGAATCCTGAATTGAATCATGAATCATGAATTGATCATTAATTAAATCACGAATCATGAATAATAAATTGAATCATGAATCATGAAGTGAATCATGAATCATGAATCATGAATTGAATCATGAATCATGAATCATGAATCATGAATCGAATAATGAATCATGAAACATGAATTGAATCATGAATCATGAATCATGAATTGAGTCATGAATCATGAATTATGAACTATGAATTGAATCATGAATCATGAACCATGAATTGAATCATAAATCATGAATCAAGAATCATGAATCGAATCATGAATCATGAATTGAATCATGAATTGAATCATGAATCATGAATTGAATCATGAATCATGAATCATGAATAGAATCATGAATCATGAATCATGAATCATGAATTGAATCATGAATCATGAATTGAATCATGAATCATGAATCATGAATCATGAATTGAATCATGAATCGAATCATGAATCATGAATTATGAATCATGAATTGAATCATGAATCATGAATTGAATCATGAATCATGAATCATGAATCATGAATTGAATCATGAATCGAATCATGAATCATGAATTGAATCATGAATCATGAATTGAATCATGAATCATGAATTGAATCATAAATCATGAATCATGAATTGAATCATGAATTGAATCATGAATCATGAATTGAATCATGAATTAAATCATGAATCATGAATCATGAATCATAAATTGAATCATGAATTGAATCATGAATCATGAATCATGAATTGAATCATGAATCATGAATCATGAATTGAATCATGAATCATGAATCATGAATTGAATCATGAATCATGAATCATGAATTGAATCATAAATCATGAATTGAATCATGAATTGAATCATAAATCATGAATTATGAATCATGAATTGAATTCATCAATCATGAATCATGAATCATGAATTGAATTCATCAATCATGAATCATGAATCATGAATCATAAATTGAATCATGATTCATGAGTCATGAATTGAATCATGAATTGAATCATGAATCATGAATTGAATCATGAATTATGAATCATGAATTGAATCATGAATCATGAATTGAATCATGAATCATGAATTGAATCATGAATCATGAATTGAATCATAAATCATGAATCGAATCATGAATCTTGAATCATGAATTGAATCATGAATCATGAATTAAATCATGAATCATGAATCAAATCATGAATCATGAGTCAAGAATCATGAATCGAATCATGAATCATGAATCATGAATTGAATCATGAATCATGAATCATGAATCATGAATCATGAATCGAATCATGAATCATGAATCAAGAATTATGAATCGAATCATGAATCTTGAATCATGAATTGAATCATGAATCATGAATTAAATCATGAATCATGAATCGAATCATGAATCATGAGTCAAGAATCATGAATCGAATCATGAATCATGAATCATGAATCATGAATTGAATCATGAATCATGAATCATGAATCATGAATTGAATCATGAATCATGAATCATGAATCGAATCATGAATCATGAATCAAGAATCATGAATCAAATCATGAATCATGAATTGAATCATGAATTGAATCATGAATCATGAATCATGAATCATGAATTGAATCATGAATCATGAATCATGAATCATGAATCATGAATTGAATCATGAATCATGAATCATGAATTGAATCAGGATTCGAATCATGAATTGAATCATGAATCATGAATTGAATTATGAATCATGAATTATGAATCATGAATTGAATCATAAATCATGAATTGAATCATGAATCATGAATCATGAATCATAAATCATGAATTGAATCGATGAATCATGAATCATGAATCGAATCATGAATCATGAATTGAATCATGAATTGAATCATGAATCATGAATA
>NW_027446448.1:0-57426 GCF_038048845.1 Mixophyes fleayi | reverse complement strand
TTCTGAGCAAGAGAAATTGCAAAACATAGTCATTTCTTCATTGCCGTAGAAAAACAACGCTTTTTTACACTCCTGTCTCACTTTCTCTTGGAAACAATGACTTACATCTATCCTTTTACATAATTCTTGTTTCTCATGACATTTCTAACATTGCCCACAATTATCAACTTTCTAAATCTTTCTGATTAAGAGAAATCGAAAAACAAATTAATTTCTTCATTGCCATACAAAAACAACGCTTTTTTTACACTCCTGTCTCACTTTCTCTTGGAAACAATGACTTACATCAATCCTTTTACATAATTCTTGTTTCTCATGACATTTCTAACATTGCCCACAATTATCAACTTTCTAAGTCTTTCTGAGCAAGAGAAATTGCAAAACATAGTCATTTCTTCATTGCCGTACAAAAACAACGCCTTTTTACACTCCTGTCTCACTTTCTCTTGGAAACAATGACTTACATCAATCCTTTTACATAATTCTTGTTTCTCATGACATTTCTAACATTGCCCACAATTATCAACTTTCTAAGTCTTTCTGATTAAGAGAAATCGAAAAACAAATTAATTTCTTCATTGCCATACAAAAACAACGCTTTTTTACACTCCTGTCTCACTTTCTCTTGGAAACAATGACTTACATCAATCCTTTTACATAATTCTTGTTTCTTATGACATTTCTAACATTGCCCACAATTATCAACTTTCTAAGTCTTTCTGAGCAAGAGAAATCGCAAAACATAGTCATTTCTTCATTGCCGTACAAAAACAACGCTTTTTTTACACTCCTGTCTCACTTTCTCTTGGAAACAATGACTTACATCAATCCTTTTACATAATTCTTGTTTCTCATGACATTTCTAACATTGCCCACAATTATCAACTTTCTAAGTCTTTCTGAGCAAGAGGAAATTGCAAAACATAGTCATTTCTTCATTGCCGTACAAAAACAACGCCTTTTTACACTCCTGTCTCACTTTCTCTTGGAAACAATGACTTACATCAATCCTTTTACATAATTCTTGTTTCTCATGACATTTCTAACATTGCCCACAATTATCAACTTTCTAAGTCTTTCTGAGCAAGAGAAATTGCAAAACATAGTAATTTCTTCATTGCCGTACAAAACAACGCTTTTTTACACTCCTGTCTCACTTTCTCTTGGAAACAATGACTTACATCAATCCTTTTACATAATTCTTGTTTCTCATGACATTTCTAACATTGCCCACAATTATCAACTTTCTAAGTCTTTCTGATTAAGAGAAATCGAAAAACAAATTAATTTCTTCATTGCCATACAAAAACAACGCTTTTTTACACTCCTGTCTCACTTTCTCTTGGAAACAATGACTTACATCAATCCTTTTACATAATTCTTCTTTCTCATGACATTTCTAACATTGCCCACAATTATCAACTTTCTAAGTCTTTCTGAGCAAGATCGCAAAACATAGTCATTTTTTCATCGCCGTACAAAAACAACGCTTTTTTACACTCCTGTCTCACTTTCTCTTGGAAACAATGACTTACATCAATCCTTTTACATAATTCTTGTTTCTTATGACATTTCTAACATTGCCCACAATTATCAACTTTCTAAGTCTTTCTGAGCAAGAGAAATCGCAAAACATAGTCATTTCTTCATTGCCGTACAAAAACAACGCTTTTTTACACTCCTGTCTCACTTTCTCTTGGAAACAATGACTTACATGAATCCTTTTACATAATTCTTGTTTCTCATGACATTTCTAACATTGCCCACAATTATCAACTTTCTAAGTCTTTCTGAGCAAGAGAAATCGCAAAACATAGTCATTTCTTCATTGCCATACCAAAACAACGCCTTTTTACACTCCTGTCTCACTTTCTCTTGGAAACAATGACTTACATCAATCCTTTTACATAATTCTTGTTTCTCATGACATTTCTAACATTGCCCACAATTATCAACTTTCTAAGTCTTTCTGAGCAAGAGAAATTGCAAAACATAGTCATTTCTTCATTGCCGTACAAAAACAACGGTTTTTTACACTCCTGTCTCACTTTCTCTTGGAAACAATGACTTACATGAATCCTTTTACATAATTCTTGTTTCTCATGACATTTCTAACATTGCCCACAATTATCAACTTTCTAAGTCTTTCTGAGCAAGAGAAATCGCAAAACATAGTCATTTCTTCATTGCCGTACAAAAACAACGCCTTTTTACACTCCTATCTCACTTTCTCTTGGAAACAATGACTTACATCAATCCTTTTACATAATTCTTGTTTCTCATGACATTTCTAACATTGCCCACAATTATCAACTTTCTAAGTCTTTCTGAGCAAGAGAAATCGCAAAACATAGTCATTTCTCATTGCCGTACAAAAAACAACGCTTTTTTACACTCCTGTCTCACTTTCTCTTGGAAACCAATGACTTACATCAATCCTTTTACATAATTCTTGTTTCTCATGACATTTCTAACATTGCCCACAATTATCAACTTTCTAAGTCTTTCTGAGCAAGAGAAATCGCAAAACATAGTCCATTTCTTCATTGCCGTATAAAAACAACGCTTTTTTACACTCCTGTCTCACTTTCTCTTGGAACAATGACTTACATCAATCCTTTTACATAATTCTTGTTTCTCATGACATTTCTAACATTGCCCACAATTATCAACTTCTAAGTCTTTCTGAGCAAGAGAAATCGCAAAACATAGTCATTTCTTCATTGCCGTACAAAAACAACGCTTTTTACACTCCTGTCTCACTTTCTCCTTGTGAAACAATGACTTACATCAATCCTTTTACATAATTCTTGTTTCTCATGACATTTCTAACATTGCCTACAATTATCAACTTTCTAAGTCTTTCTGAGCAAGAGAAATCACAAAACATAGTCATTTCTTTATTGCCGTACAAAAACAACGCTTTTTTACACTCCTGTCTCACTTTCTCTTGGAAACAATGACTTACATCAATTCTTTTACATAATTCTTGTTTCTCATGACATTTCTAACATTGCCCACAATTATCAACTTTCTAAGTCTTTCTGAGCAAGAGAAATTGCAAAACATAGTCATTTTTTCATTGCCGTACAAAAACAACGCGTTTTTTACACACCTGTCCTCTCTTTCTCTTGGAAACAATGACTTACATCAATCCTTTTACATAATTCTTGTTTCTTATGACATTTCTAACATTGCCCACAATTATCAACTTTCTAAGTCTTTCTGAGCAAGAGAAATCGCAAAACATAGTCATTTTCTTCATTGCCGTACAAAAAACAACGCTTTTTTACACTCCTGTCTCACTTTCTCTTGGAAACAATGACTTACATCAATCCTTTTACATAATTCTTGTTTCTCATGACATTTCTAACATTGCCCACAATTATCAACTTTCTAAGTCTTTCTGAGCAAGAGAAATTGCAAAACATAGTCATTTCTTCATTGCCGTACAAAAACAACGCCTTTTTACACTCCTGTCTCACTTTCTCTTGGAAACAATGACTTACATCAATCCTTTTACATAATTCTTGTTTCTCATGACATTTCTAACATTGCCCACAATTATCAACTTTCTAAGTCTTTCTGAGCAAGAGAAATTGCAAAACATAGTCATTTCTTCATTGCCGTACAAAAACAACGCTTTTTTACACTCCTGTCTCACTTTCTCTTGGAAACAATGACTTACATCAATCCTTTTACATAATTCTTGTTTCTCATGACATTTCTAACATTGCCCACAATTATCAACTTTCTAAGTCTTTCTGATTAAGAGAAATCGAAAAACAAATTAATTTCTTCATTGCCATACAAAAAACAACGCTTTTTTAACACTCCTGTCTCACTTTCTCTTGGAAACAATGACTTACATCAATTCTTTTACATAATTCTTGTTTCTCATGACATTTCTAACATTGCCCACAATTATCAACTTTCTAAGTCTTTCTGAGCAAGAGAAATCGCAAAACATAGTCATTTCTTCATTGCCGTACAAAAACAACGCTTTTTTACTCTCCTGTCTCACTTTCTCTTGGAAACAATGACTTACATCAATCCTTTTACATAATTCTTGTTTCTCATGACATTTCTAACATTGCCCACAATTATCAACTTTCTAAGTCTTTCTGAGCAAGAGAAATCGCAAAACATAGTCATTTCTTCATTGCCGTATAAAAACAACGCTTTTTTACACTCCTGTCTCACTTTCTCTTGGAAACAATGACTTACATCAATCCTTTTACATAATTCTTGTTTCTCATGACATTTCTAACATTGCCCACAATTATCAACTTTCTAAGTCTTTCTGAGCAAGAGAAATCGCAAAACATAGTCATTTCTTCATTGCCGTACAAAAACAACGCTTTTTTACACTCCTGTCTCACTTTCTCTTGTGAAACAATGACTTACATCAATCCTTTTACATAATTCTTGTTTCTCATGACATTTCTAACATTGCCCACAATTATCAACTTTCTAAGTCTTTCTGAGCAAGAGAAATCACAAAACATAGTCATTTCTTTATTGCCGTACAAAAACAACGCTTTTTTACACTCCTGTCTCACTTTCTCTTGGAAACAATGACTTACATCAATTCTTTTACATAATTCTTGTTTCTCATGACATTTCTAACATTGCCCACAATTATCAACTTTCTAAGTCTTTCTGAGCAAGAGAAATTGCAAAACATAGTCATTTTTTCATTGCCGTACAAAAACAACGCTTTTTTTACACTCCTGTCTCACTTACTCTTGGAAACAATGACTTACATCAATCCTTTTACATAATTCTTGTTTCTCATGACATTTCTAACATTGCCCACAATTATCAACTTTCTAAGTCTTTCTGAGCAAGAGAAATCGCAAAACATAGTCATTTCTTCATTGCCGTACAAAAACAACGCTTTTTTACACTCCTGTCTCACTTTCTCTTGTGAAACAATGACTTACATCAATCCTTTTACATAATTCTTGTTTCTCATGACATTTCTAACATTGCCCACAATTATCAACTTTCTAAGTCTTTCTGAGCAAGAGAAATCACAAAACATAGTCATTTCTTTATTGCCGTACAAAAACAACGCTTTTTTACACTCCTGTCTCACTTTCTCTTGGAAACAATGACTTACATCAATTCTTTTACATAATTCTTGTTTCTCATGACATTTCTAACATTGCCCACAATTATCAACTTTCTAAGTCTTTCTGAGCAAGAGAAATTGCAAAACATAGTCATTTTTTCATTGCCGTACAAAAACAACGCTTTTTTTACACTCCTGTCTCCCTTTCTCTTGGAAACAATGACTTACATCAATCCTTTTACATAATTCTTGTTTCTTATGACATTTCTAACATTGCCCACAATTATCAACTTTCTAAGTCTTTCTGAGCAAGAGAAATCGCAAAACATAGTCATTTCTTCATTGCCGTATAAAAACAATGCTTTTTTACACTCCTGTCTCACTTTCTCTTGGAAACAATGACTTACATCAATCCTTTTACATAATTCTTGTTTCTCATGACATTTCTAACATTGCCCACAATTATCAACTTTCTAAGTCTTTCTGAGCAAGAGAAATTGCAAAACATAGTCATTTCTTCATTGCCGTACAAAAACAACGCCTTTTTACACTCCTGTCTCACTTTCTCTTGGAAACAATGACTTACATCAATCCTTTTACATAATTCTTGTTTCTCATGACATTTCTAACATTTCCCACAATTATCAACTTTCTACGTCTTTCTGAGCAAGAGAAATTGCAAAACATAGTCATTTCTTCATTGCCGTACAAAAACAACGCTTTTTTACACTCCTGTCTCACTTTCTCTTGGAAACAATGACTTACATCAATCCTTTTACATAATTCTTGTTTCTCATGACATTTCTAACATTGCCCACAATTATCAACTTTCTAAGTCTTTCTGATTAAGAGAAATCGAAAAACAAATTAATTTCTTCATTGCCATACCAAAACAACGCTTTTTTACACTCCTGTCTCACTTTCTCTTGGAAACAATGACTTACATCAATCCTTTTACATAATTCTTGTTTCTCATGACATTTCTAACATTGCCCACAATTATCAACTTTCTAAGTCTTTCTGAGCAAGAGAAATCGCAAAACATAGTCATTTCTTCATTGCCGTATAAAAACAACGCTTTTTTACACTCCTGTCTCACTTTCTCTTGGAAACAATGACTTACATCAATCCTTTTACATAATTCTTGTTTCTCATGACATTTCTAACATTGCCCACAATTATCAACTTTCTAAGTCTTTCTGAGCAAGAGAAATCGCAAAACATAGTCATTTCTTCATTGCCGTACAAAAACAACGCTTTTTTACACTCCTGTCTCACTTTCTCTTGTGAAACAATGACTTACATCAATCCTTTTACATAATTCTTGTTTCTCATGACATTTCTAACATTGCCCACAATTATCAACTTTCTAAGTCTTTCTGAGCAAGAGAAATCACAAAACATAGTCATTTCTTTATTGCCGTACAAAAACAACGCTTTTTTACACTCCTGTCTCACTTTCTCTTGGAAACAATGACTTACATCAATCCTTTTACATAATTCTTGTTTCTCATGACATTTCTAACATTGCCCACAATTATCAACTTTCTAAGTCTTTCTGAGCAAGAGAAATCGCAAAACATAGTCATTTCTTCATTGCCGTATAAAAACAATGCTTTTTTACACTCCTGTCTCACTTTCTCTTGGAAACAATGACTTACATCAATCCTTTTACATAATTCTTGTTTCTCATGACATTTCTAACATTGCCCACAATTATCAACTTTCTAAGTCTTTCTGAGCAAGAGAAATTGCAAAACATAGTCATTTCTTCATTGCCGTACAAAAACAACGCTTTTTTACACTCCTGTCTCACTTTCTCTTGGAAACAATGACTTACATCAATCCTTTTACATAATTCTTGTTTCTCATGACATTTCTAACATTGCCCACAATTATCAACTTTCTAAGTCTTTCTGATTAAGAGAAATCGAAAAACAAATTAATTTCTTCATTGCCATACCAAAACAACGCTTTTTTACACTCCTGTCTCACTTTCTCTTGGAAACAATGACTTACATCAATCCTTTTACATAATTCTTGTTTCTCATGACATTTCTAACATTGCCCACAATTATCAACTTTCTAAGTCTTTCTGAGCAAGAGAAATCGCAAAACATAGTCATTTCTTCATTGCCGTATAAAAACAACGCTTTTTTACACTCCTGTCTCACTTTCTCTTGGAAACAATGACTTACATCAATCCTTTTACATAATTCTTGTTTCTCATGACATTTCTAACATTGCCCACAATTATCAACTTTCTAAGTCTTTCTGATCAAGAGAAATCGCAAAACATAGTCATTTCTTCATTGCCGTACAAAAACAACGCTTTTTTACACTCCTGTCTCACTTTCTCTTGTGAAACAATGACTTACATCAATCCTTTTACATAATTCTTGTTTCTCATGACATTTCTAACATTGCCCACAATTATCAACTTTCTAAGTCTTTCTGAGCAAGAGAAATCACAAAACATAGTCATTTCTTTATTGCCGTACAAAAACAACGCTTTTTTACACTCCTGTCTCACTTTCTCTTGGAAACAATGACTTACATCAATCCTTTTACATAATTCTTGTTTCTCATGACATTTCTAACATTGCCCACAATTATCAACTTTCTAAGTCTTTCTGAGCAAGAGAAATCGCAAAACATAGTCATTTCTTCATTGCCGTATAAAAACAATGCTTTTTTACACTCCTGTCTCACTTTCTCTTGGAAACAATGACTTACATCAATCCTTTTACATAATTCTTGTTTCTCATGACATTTCTAACATTGCCCACAATTATCAACTTTCTAAGTCTTTCTGAGCAAGAGAAATTGCAAAACATAGTCATTTCTTCATTGCCGTACAAAAACAACGCCTTTTTACACTCCTGTCTCACTTTCTCTTGGAAACAATGACTTACATCAATCCTTTTACATAATTCTTGTTTCTCATGACATTTCTAACATTGCCCACAATTATCAACTTTCTAAGTCTTTCTGAGCAAGAGAAATTGCAAAACATAGTCATTTCTTCATTGCCGTACAAAAACAACGCTTTTTTACACTCCTGTCTCACTTTCTCTTGGAAACAATGACTTACATCAATCCTTTTACATAATTCTTGTTTCTCATGACATTTCTAACATTGCCCACAATTATCAACTTTCTAAGTCTTTCTGATTAAGAGAAATCGAAAAACAAATTAATTTCTTCATTGCCATACCAAAACAACGCTTTTTTACACTCCTGTCTCACTTTCTCTTGGAAACAATGACTTACATCAATCCTTTTACATAATTCTTGTTTCTCATGACATTTCTAACATTGCCCACAATTATCAACTTTCTAAGTCTTTCTGAGCAAGAGAAATCGCAAAACATAGTCATTTCTTCATTGCCGTATAAAAACAACGCTTTTTTACACTCCTGTCTCACTTTCTCTTGGAAACAATGACTTACATCAATCCTTTTACATAATTCTTGTTTCTCATGACATTTCTAACATTGCCCACAATTATCAACTTTCTAAGTCTTTCTGATCAAGAGAAATCGCAAAACATAGTCATTTCTTCATTGCCGTACAAAAACAACGCTTTTTTACACTCCTGTCTCACTTTCTCTTGTGAAACAATGACTTACATCAATCCTTTTACATAATTCTTGTTTCTCATGACATTTCTAACATTGCCCACAATTATCAACTTTCTAAGTCTTTCTGAGCAAGAGAAATCACAAAACATAGTCATTTCTTTATTGCCGTACAAAAACAACGCTTTTTTACACTCCTGTCTCACTTTCTCTTGGAAACAATGACTTACATCAATCCTTTTACATAATTCTTGTTTCTCATGACATTTCTAACATTGCCCACAATTATCAACTTTCTAAGTCTTTCTGAGCAAGAGAAATCGCAAAACATAGTCATTTCTTCATTGCCGTATAAAAACAATGCTTTTTTACACTCCTGTCTCACTTTCTCTTGGAAACAATGACTTACATCAATCCTTTTACATAATTCTTGTTTCTCATGACATTTCTAACATTGCCCACAATTATCAACTTTCTAAGTCTTTCTGAGCAAGAGAAATTGCAAAACATAGTCATTTCTTCATTGCCGTACAAAACAACGCCTTTTTACACTCCTGTCTCACTTTCTCTTGAAAACAATGACTTACATCAATCCTTTTACATAATTCTTGTTTCTCATGACATTTCTAACATTGCCCACAATTATCAACTTTCTAAGTCTTTCTGAGCAAGAGAAATCACAAAACATAGTCATTTCTTTATTGCCGTACAAAAACAACGCTTTTTTACACTCCTGTCTCACTTTCTCTTGGAAACAATGACTTACATCAATCCTTTTACATAATTCTTGTTTCTCATGACATTTCTAACATTGCCCACAATTATCAACTTTCTAAGTCTTTCTGAGCAAGAGAAATCGCAAAACATAGTCATTTCTTCATTGCCGTATAAAAACAATGCTTTTTTACACTCCTGTCTCACTTTCTCTTGGAAACAATGACTTACATCAATCCTTTTACATAATTCTTGTTTCTCATGACATTTCTAACATTGCCCACAATTATCAACTTTCTAAGTCTTTCTGATTAAGAGAAATCGAAAAACAAATTAATTTCTTCATTGCCATACAAAAACAACGCTTTTTTACACTCCTGTCTCACTTTCTCTTGGAAACAATGACTTACATCAATCCTTTTACATAATTCTTGTTTCTCATGACATTTCTAACATTGCCCACAATTATCAACTTTCTAAGTCTTTCTGAGCAAGAGAAATCGCAAAACATAGTCATTTCTTCATTGCCGTATAAAAACAACGCTTTTTTACACTCCTGTCTCACTTTCTCTTGTGAAACAATGACTTACATCAATTCTTTTACATAATTCTTGTTTCTCATGACATTTCTAACATTGCCCACAATTATCAACTTTCGAAGTCTTTCTGAGCAAGAGAAATTGCAAAACATAGTCATTTTTTCATTGCCGTACAAAAACAACGCTTTTTTTACACTCCTGTCTCACTTTCTCTTGGAAACAATGACTTACATCAATCCTTTTACATAATTCTTGTTTCTCATGACATTTCTAACATTGCCCACAATTATCAACTTTCTAAGTCTTTCTGAGCAAGAGAAATCGCAAAACATAGTCATTTCTTCATTGCCGTACAAAAACAACGCTTTTTTACACTCCTGTCTCACTTTCTCTTGTGAAACAATGACTTACATCAATCCTTTTACATAATTCTTGTTTCTCATGACATTTCTAACATTGCCCACAATTATCAACTTTCTAAGTCTTTCTGAGCAAGAGAAATCACAAAACATAGTCATTTCTTTATTGCCGTACAAAAACAACGCTTTTTAACACTCCTGTCTCACTTTCTCTTGGAAACAATGACTTACATCAATTCTTTTACATAATTCTTGTTTCTCATGACATTTCTAACATTGCCCACAATTATCAACTTTCTAAGTCTTTCTGAGCAAGAGAAATTGCAAAACATAGTCATTTTTTCATTGCCGTACAAAAACAACGCTTTTTTTACACTCCTGTCTCCCTTTCTCTTGGAAACAATGACTTACATCAATCCTTTTACATAATTCTTGTTTCTTATGACATTTCTAACATTGCCCACAATTATCAACTTTCTAAGTCTTTCTGAGCAAGAGAAATCGCAAAACATAGTCATTTCTTCATTGCCGTATAAAAACAATGCTTTTTTTACACTCCTGTCTCACTTTCTCTTGGAAACAATGACTTACATCAATCCTTTTACATAATTCTTGTTTCTCATGACATTTCTAACATTGCCCACAATTATCAACTTTCTAAGTCTTTCTGAGCAAGAGAAATTGCAAAACATAGTCATTTCTTCATTGCCGTACAAAAACAACGCCTTTTTACACTCCTGTCTCACTTTCTCTTGGAAACAATGACTTACATCAATCCTTTTACATAATTCTTGTTTCTCATGACATTTCTAACATTGCCCACAATTATCAACTTTCTAAGTCTTTCTGAGCAAGAGAAATTGCAAAACATAGTCATTTCTTCATTGCCGTACAAAAACAACGCTTTTTTACACTCCTGTCTCACTTTCTCTTGGAAACAATGACTTACATCAATTCTTTACATAATTCTTGTTTCTCATGACATTTCTAACATTGCCCACAATTATCAACTTTCTAAGTCTTTCTGATTAAGAGAAATCGAAAAACAAATTAATTTCTTCATTGCCATACAAAAACAACGCTTTTTTACACTCCTGTCTCACTTTCTTTTGGAAACAATGACTTACATCAATTATTTTACATAATTCTTGTTTCTTATGACATTTCTAACATTGCCCACAATTATCAACTTTCTAAGTCTTTCTGAGCAAGAGAAATCGCAAAACATAGTCATTTCTTCATTGCCGTACAAAAACAACGCTTTTTTACACTCCTGTCTCACTTTCTCTTGGAAACAATGACTTACATCAATCCTTTTACATAATTCTTGTTTCTCATGACATTTCTAACATTGCCCACAATTATCAACTTTCTAAGTCTTTCTGATTAAGAGAAATCGAAAAACAAATTAATTTCTTCATTGCCATACCAAAACAACGCTTTTTTACACTCCTGTCTCACTTTCTCTTGGAAACAATGACTTACATCAATCCTTTTACATAATTCTTGTTTCTCATGACATTTCTAACATTGCCCACAATTATCAACTTTCTAAGTCTTTCTGAGCAAGAGAAATCGCAAAACATAGTCATTTCTTCATTGCCGTATAAAAACAACGCTTTTTTACACTCCTGTCTCACTTTCTCTTGGAAACAATGACTTACATCAATCCTTTTACATAATTCTTGTTTCTCATGACATTTCTAACATTGCCCACAATTATCAACTTTCTAAGTCTTTCTGAGCAAGAGAAATCGCAAAACATAGTCATTTCTTCATTGCCGTACAAAAACAACGCTTTTTTACACTCCTGTCTCACTTTCTCTTGTGAAACAATGACTTACATCAATCCTTTTACATAATTCTTGTTTCTCATGACATTTCTAACATTGCCCACAATTATCAACTTTCTAAGTCTTTCTGAGCAAGAGAAATCACAAAACATAGTCATTTCTTTATTGCCGTACAAAAACAACGCTTTTTTACACTCCTGTCTCACTTTCTCTTGGAAACAATGACTTACATCAATCCTTTTACATAATTCTTGTTTCTCATGACATTTCTAACATTGCCCACAATTATCAACTTTCTAAGTCTTTCTGAGCAAGAGAAATCGCAAAACATAGTCATTTCTTCATTGCCGTATAAAAACAATGCTTTTTTACACTCCTGTCTCACTTTCTCTTGGAAACAATGACTTACATCAATCCTTTTACATAATTCTTGTTTCTCATGACATTTCTAACATTGCCCACAATTATCAACTTTCTAAGTCTTTCTGAGCAAGAGAAATTGCAAAACATAGTCATTTCTTCATTGCCGTACAAAAACAACGCTTTTTTACACTCCTGTCTCACTTTCTCTTGGAAACAATGACTTACATCAATCCTTTTACATAATTCTTGTTTCTCATGACATTTCTAACATTGCCCACAATTATCAACTTTCTAAGTCTTTCTGATTAAGAGAAATCGAAAAACAAATTAATTTCTTCATTGCCATACCAAAACAACGCTTTTTTACACTCCTGTCTCACTTTCTCTTGGAAACAATGACTTACATCAATCCTTTTACATAATTCTTGTTTCTCATGACATTTCTAACATTGCCCACAATTATCAACTTTCTAAGTCTTTCTGAGCAAGAGAAATCGCAAAACATAGTCATTTCTTCATTGCCGTATAAAAACAACGCTTTTTTACACTCCTGTCTCACTTTCTCTTGGAAACAATGACTTACATCAATCCTTTTACATAATTCTTGTTTCTCATGACATTTCTAACATTGCCCACAATTATCAACTTTCTAAGTCTTTCTGATCAAGAGAAATCGCAAAACATAGTCATTTCTTCATTGCCGTACAAAAACAACGCTTTTTTACACTCCTGTCTCACTTTCTCTTGTGAAACAATGACTTACATCAATCCTTTTACATAATTCTTGTTTCTCATGACATTTCTAACATTGCCCACAATTATCAACTTTCTAAGTCTTTCTGAGCAAGAGAAATCACAAAACATAGTCATTTCTTTATTGCCGTACAAAAACAACGCTTTTTTACACTCCTGTCTCACTTTCTCTTGGAAACAATGACTTACATCAATCCTTTTACATAATTCTTGTTTCTCATGACATTTCTAACATTGCCCACAATTATCAACTTTCTAAGTCTTTCTGAGCAAGAGAAATCGCAAAACATAGTCATTTCTTCATTGCCGTATAAAAACAATGCTTTTTTACACTCCTGTCTCACTTTCTCTTGGAAACAATGACTTACATCAATCCTTTTACATAATTCTTGTTTCTCATGACATTTCTAACATTGCCCACAATTATCAACTTTCTAAGTCTTTCTGAGCAAGAGAAATTGCAAAACATAGTCATTTCTTCATTGCCGTACAAAAACAACGCCTTTTTACACTCCTGTCTCACTTTCTCTTGGAAACAATGACTTACATCAATCCTTTTACATAATTCTTGTTTCTCATGACATTTCTAACATTGCCCACAATTATCAACTTTCTAAGTCTTTCTGAGCAAGAGAAATCACAAAACATAGTCATTTCTTTATTGCCGTACAAAAACAACGCTTTTTTACACTCCTGTCTCACTTTCTCTTGGAAACAATGACTTACATCAATCCTTTTACATAATTCTTGTTTCTCATGACATTTCTAACATTGCCCACAATTATCAACTTTCTAAGTCTTTCTGAGCAAGAGAAATCGCAAAACATAGTCATTTCTTCATTGCCGTATAAAAACAATGCTTTTTTACACTCCTGTCTCACTTTCTCTTGGAAACAATGACTTACATCAATCCTTTTACATAATTCTTGTTTCTCATGACATTTCTAACATTGCCCACAATTATCAACTTTCTAAGTCTTTCTGATTAAGAGAAATCGAAAAACAAATTAATTTCTTCATTGCCATACAAAAACAACGCTTTTTTACACTCCTGTCTCACTTTCTCTTGGAAACAATGACTTACATCAATCCTTTTACATAATTCTTGTTTCTCATGACATTTCTAACATTGCCCACAATTATCAACTTTCTAAGTCTTTCTGAGCAAGAGAAATCGCAAAACATAGTCATTTCTTCATTGCCGTATAAAAACAACGCTTTTTTACACTCCTGTCTCACTTTCTCTTGGAAACAATGACTTACATCAATCCTTTTACATAATTCTTGTTTCTCATGACATTTCTAACATTGCCCACAATTATCAACTTTCTAAGTCTTTCTGAGCAAGAGAAATCGCAAAACATAGTCATTTCTTCATTGCCGTACAAAAACAACGCTTTTTTACACTCCTGTCTCACTTTCTCTTGTGAAACAATGACTTACATCAATCCTTTTACATAATTCTTGTTTCTCATGACATTTCTAACATTGCCCACAATTATCAACTTTCTAAGTCTTTCTGAGCAAGAGAAATCACAAAACATAGTCATTTCTTTATTGCCGTACAAAAACAACGCTTTTTTACACTCCTGTCTCACTTTCTCTTGGAAACAATGACTTACATCAATTCTTTTACATAATTCTTGTTTCTCATGACATTTCTAACATTGCCCACAATTATCAACTTTCGAAGTCTTTCTGAGCAAGAGAAATTGCAAAACATAGTCATTTTTTCATTGCCGTACAAAAACAACGCTTTTTTTACACTCCTGTCTCACTTTCTCTTGGAAACAATGACTTACATCAATCCTTTTACATAATTCTTGTTTCTCATGACATTTCTAACATTGCCCACAATTATCAACTTTCTAAGTCTTTCTGAGCAAGAGAAATCGCAAAACATAGTCATTTCTTCATTGCCGTACAAAAACAACGCTTTTTTACACTCCTGTCTCACTTTCTCTTGTGAAACAATGACTTACATCAATCCTTTTACATAATTCTTGTTTCTCATGACATTTCTAACATTGCCCACAATTATCAACTTTCTAAGTCTTTCTGAGCAAGAGAAATCACAAAACATAGTCATTTCTTTATTGCCGTACAAAAACAACGCTTTTTAACACTCCTGTCTCACTTTCTCTTGGAAACAATGACTTACATCAATTCTTTTACATAATTCTTGTTTCTCATGACATTTCTAACATTGCCCACAATTATCAACTTTCTAAGTCTTTCTGAGCAAGAGAAATTGCAAAACATAGTCATTTTTTCATTGCCGTACAAAAACAACGCTTTTTTTACACTCCTGTCTCCCTTTCTCTTGGAAACAATGACTTACATCAATCCTTTTACATAATTCTTGTTTCTTATGACATTTCTAACATTGCCCACAATTATCAACTTTCTAAGTCTTTCTGAGCAAGAGAAATCGCAAAACATAGTCATTTCTTCATTGCCGTATAAAAACAATGCTTTTTTTACACTCCTGTCTCACTTTCTCTTGGAAACAATGACTTACATCAATCCTTTTACATAATTCTTGTTTCTCATGACATTTCTAACATTGCCCACAATTATCAACTTTCTAAGTCTTTCTGAGCAAGAGAAATTGCAAAACATAGTCATTTCTTCATTGCCGTACAAAAACAACGCCTTTTTACACTCCTGTCTCACTTTCTCTTGGAAACAATGACTTACATCAATCCTTTTACATAATTCTTGTTTCTCATGACATTTCTAACATTGCCCACAATTATCAACTTTCTAAGTCTTTCTGAGCAAGAGAAATTGCAAAACATAGTCATTTCTTCATTGCCGTACAAAAACAATGCTTTTTTACACTCCTGTCTCACTTTCTCTTGGAAACAATGACTTACATCAATTCTTTACATAATTCTTGTTTCTCATGACATTTCTAACATTGCCCACAATTATCAACTTTCTAAGTCTTTCTGATTAAGAGAAATCGAAAAACAAATTAATTTCTTCATTGCCATACAAAAACAACGCTTTTTTACACTCCTGTCTCACTTTCTTTTGGAAACAATGACTTACATCAATTATTTTACATAATTCTTGTTTCTTATGACATTTCTAACATTGCCCACAATTATCAACTTTCTAAGTCTTTCTGAGCAAGAGAAATCGCAAAACATAGTCATTTCTTCATTGCCGTACAAAAACAACGCTTTTTTACACTCCTGTCTCACTTTCTCTTGGAAACAATGACTTACATCAATCCTTTTACATAATTCTTGTTTCTCATGACATTTCTAACATTGCCCACAATTATCAACTTTCTAAGTCTTTCTGAGCAGGAGAAATCGCAAAACATAGTCATTTCTTCATTGCCGTACAAAAACAACGCCTTTTTACACTCCTGTCTCACTTTCTCTTGGAAACAATGACTTACATCAATCCTTTTACATAATTCTTGTTTCTCATGACATTTCTAACATTGCCCACAATTATCAACTTTCTAAGTCTTTCTGAGCAAGAGAAATTGCAAAACATAGTCATTTCTTCATTGCCGTACAAAAACAACGCTTTTTTACACTCCTGTCTCACTTTCTCTTGGAAACAATGACTTACATCAATCCTTTTACATAATTCTTGTTTCTCATGACATTTCTAACATTGCCCACAATTATCAACTTTCTAAGTCTTTCTGAGCAAGAGAAATTGCAAAACATAGTCATTTCTTCATTGCCGTACAAAAACAACGCCTTTTTACACTCCTGTCTCACTTTCTCTTGGAAACAATGACTTACATCAATCCTTTTACATAATTCTTGTTTCTCATGACATTTCTAACATTGCCCACAATTATCAACTTTCTAAGTCTTTCTGAGCAAGAGAAATTGCAAAACATAGTCATTTCTTCATTGCCGTACAAAAACAACGCTTTTTTACACTCCTGTCTCACTTTCTCTTGGAAACAATGACTTACATCAATCCTTTTACATAATTCTTGTTTCTCATGACATTTCTAACATTGCCCACAATTATCAACTTTCTAAGTCTTTCTGATTAAGAGAAATCGAAAAACAAATTAATTTCTTCATTGCCATACAAAAACAACGCTTTTTTACACTCCTGTCTCACTTTCTCTTGGAAACAATGACTTACATCAATCCTTTTACATAATTCTTGTTTCTTATGACATTTCTAACATTGCCCACAATTATCAACTTTCTAAGTCTTTCTGAGCAAGAGAAATCGCAAAACATAGTCATTTCTTCATTGCCGTACAAAAACAACGCTTTTTTACACTCCTGTCTCACTTTCTCTTGGAAACAATGACTTACATCAATCCTTTTACATAATTCTTGTTTCTCATGACATTTCTAACATTGCCCACAATTATCAACTTTCTAAGTCTTTCTGAGCAAGAGAAATTGCAAAACATAGTCATTTCTTCATTGCCGTACAAAAACAACGCCTTTTTACACTCCTGTCTCACTTTCTCTTGGAAACAATGACTTACATCAATCCTTTTACATAATTCTTGTTTCTCATGACATTTCTAACATTGCCCACAATTATCAACTTTCTAAGTCTTTCTGAGCAAGAGAAATTGCAAAACATAGTCATTTCTTCATTGCCGTACAAAAACAACGCTTTTTTACACTCCTGTCTCACTTTCTCTTGGAAACAATGACTTACATCAATCCTTTTACATAATTCTTGTTTCTAATGACATTTCTAACATTGCCCACAATTATCAACTTTCTAAGTCTTTCTGAGCAAGAGAAATCGCAAAACATAGTCATTTCTTCATTGCCGTACAAAAACAACGCTTTTTTACACTCCTGTCTCACTTTCTCTTGGAAACAATGACTTACATCAATCCTTTTACATAATTCTTGTTTCTCATGAAATTTCTAACATTGCCCACAATTATCAACTTTCTAAGTCTTTCTGAGCAAGAGAAATCACAAAACATAGTCATTTCTTTATTGCCGTACAAAAACAACGCTTTTTTACACTCCTGTCTCACTTTCTCTTGGAAACAATGACTTACATCAATTCTTTTACATAATTCTTGTTTCTCATGACATTTCTAACATTGCCCACAATTATCAACTTTCTAAGTCTTTCTGAGCAATAGAAATCGCAAAACATAGTCATTTCTTCATTGCCGTACAAAAACAACGCTTTTTTACACTCCTGTCTCACTTTCTCTTGGAAACAATGACTTACATTAATCCTTTTACATAAATATTGTTTTTCATGACATTTCTAACATTGCCCACAATTATCAACTTTCTAAGTCTTTCTCAGCAAGAGAAATCGTAAAACATATTAATTTCCTTATTGCCGTCCAAAAACAACGCTTTTTTACACTCCGGTCTCCCTTTCTCTTGGAAACAATGACTTACATCAATTCTTTTACATAATTCTTGTTTCTCATGACATTTCTAACATTGCCCACAATTATCAACTTTCTAAGTCTTTCTGAGCAAGAGAAATTGCAAAACATAGTCATTTTTTCATTGCCGTACAAAAACAACGCTTTTTTTACACTCCTGTCTCCCTTTCTCTTGGAAACAATGACTTACATTAATCCTTTTACATAATTCTTGTTTCTTATGACATTTCTAACATTGCCCACAATTATCAACTTTCTAAGTCTTTCTGAGCAAGAGAAATCGCAAAACATAGTCATTTCTTCATTGCCGTACAAAAACAACGCTTTTTTACACTCCTGTCTCACTTTCTCTTGGAAACAATGACTTACATCAATCCTTTTACATAATTCTTGTTTCTCATGACATTTCTAACATTGCCCACAATTATCAACTTTCTAAGTCTTTCTGAGCAAGAGAAATTGCAAAACATAGTCATTTCTTCATTGCCGTACAAAAACAACGCCTTTTTACACTCCTGTCTCACTTTCTCTTGGAAACAATGACTTACATCAATCCTTTTACATAATTCTTGTTTCTCATGACATTTCTAACATTGCCCACAATTATCAACTTTCTAAGTCTTTCTGAGCAAGAGAAATTGCAAAACATAGTCATTTCTTCATTGCCGTACAAAAACAACGCTTTTTTACACTCCTGTCTCACTTTCTCTTGGAAACAATGACTTACATCAATCCTTTTACATAATTCTTGTTTCTCATGACATTTCTAACATTGCCCACAATTATCAACTTTCTAAGTCTTTCTGATTAAGAGAAATCGAAAAACAAATTAATTTCTTCATTGCTATACAAAAACAACGCTTTTTTACACTCCTGTCTCACTTTCTCTTGGAAACAATGACTTACATCAATCCTTTTACATAATTCTTGTTTCTTATGACATTTCTAACATTGCCCACAATTATCAACTTTCTAAGTCTTTCTGAGCAAGAGAAATCGCAAAACATAGTCATTTCTTCATTGCCGTACAAAAACAACGCTTTTTTACACTCCTGTCTCACTTTCTCTTGGAAACAATGACTTACATCAATCCTTTTACATAATTCTTGTTTCTCATGACATTTCTAACATTGCCCACAATTATCAACTTTCTAAGTCTTTCTGAGCAAGAGAAATCGCAAAACATAGTCATTTCTTCATTGCCGTACAAAAACAACGCCTTTTTACACTCCTGTCTCACTTTCTCTTGGAAACAATGACTTACATCAATCCTTTTACATAATTCTTGTTTCTCATGACATTTCTAACATTGCCCACAATTATCAACTTTCTAAGTCTTTCTGAGCAAGAGAAATTGCAAAACATAGTCATTTCTTCATTGCCGTACAAAAACAACGCTTTTTTACACTCCTGTCTCACTTTCTCTTGGAAACAATGACTTACATCAATCCTTTTACATAATTCTTGTTTCTCATGACATTTCTAACATTGCCCACAATTATCAACTTTCTAAGTCTTTCTGAGCAAGAGAAATCGCAAAACATAGTCATTTCTTCATTGCCGTACAAAAACAACGCTTTTTTACACTCCTGTCTCACTTTCTCTTGGAAACAATGACTTACATTAATCCTTTTACATAAATATTGTTTTTCATGACATTTCTAACATTGCCCACAATTATCAACTTTCTAAGTCTTTCTCAGCAAGAGAAATCGTAAAACATATTAATTTCCTTATTGCCGTACAAAAACAACGCTTTTTTACACTCCTGTCTCACTTTCTCTTGGAAACAAAGACTTACATCAATCCTTTTACATAATTCTTGTTTCTCATGACATTTCTAACATTGCCCACAATTATCAACTTTCTAAGTCTTTCTGAGCAAGAGAAATCGCAAAACATAGTCATTTCTTCATTGCCGTCCAAAAACAACGCTTTTTTACACTCCTGTCTCACTTTCTCTTGGAAACAATGACTTACATCAATTCTTTTACATAATTCTTGTTTCTCATGACATTTCTAACATTGCCCACAATTATCAACTTTCTAAGTCTTTCTGAGCAAGAGAAATTGCAAAACATAGTCATTTTTTCATTGCCGTACAAAAACAACGCGTTTTTTACACTCCTGTCTCCCTTTCTCTTGGAAACAATGACTTACATCAATCCTTTTACATAATTCTTGTTTCTTATGACATTTCTAACATTGCCCACAATTATCAACTTTCTAAGTCTTTCTGAGCAAGAGAAATCGCAAAACATAGTCATTTCTTCATTGCCGTACAAAAACAACGCTTTTTTACACTCCTGTCTCACTTTCTCTTGGAAACAATGACTTACATCAATCCTTTTACATAATTCTTGTTTCTCATGACATTTCTAACATTGCCCACAATTATCAACTTTCTAAGTCTTTCTGAGCAAGAGAAATTGCAAAACATAGTCATTTCTTCATTGGTGTACAAAAACAACGCCTTTTTACACTCCTGTCTCACTTTCTCTTGGAAACAATGACTTACATCAATCCTTTTACATAATTCTTGTTTCTCATGACATTTCTAACATTGCCCACAATTATCAACTTTCTAAGTCTTTCTGAGCAAGAGAAATCGCAAAACATAGTCATTTCTTCATTGCCGTACAAAAACAACGCTTTTTTACACTCCTGTCTCACTTTCTCTTGGAAACAATGACTTACATCAATCCTTTTACATAATTCTTGTTTCTCATGACATTTCTAACATTGCCCACAATTATCAACTTTCTAAGTCTTTCTGATTAAGAGAAATCGAAAAACAAATTAATTTCTTCATTGCCATACAAAAACAACGCTTTTTTACACTCCTGTCTCACTTTCTCTTGGAAACAATGACTTACATCAATCCTTTTACATAATTCTTGTTTCTTATGACATTTCTAACATTGCCCACAATTATCAACTTTCTAAGTCTTTCTGAGCAAGAGAAATCGCAAAACATAGTCATTTCTTCATTGCCGTACAAAAACAACGCTTTTTTACACTCCTGTCTCACTTTCTCTTGGAAACAATGACTTACATAAATCCTTTTACATAATTCTTGTTTCTCATGACATTTCTAACATTGCCCACAATTATCAACTTTCTAAGTCTTTCTGAGCAAGAGAAATCGCAAAACATAGTCATTTCTTCATTGCCGTACAAAAACAACGCTTTTTTACACTCCTGTCTCACTTTCTCTTGGAAACAATGACTTACATTAATCCTTTTACATAAATATTGTTTTTCATGACATTTCTAACATTGCCCACAATTATCAACTTTCTAAGTCTTTCT
This sequence comes from Mixophyes fleayi, assembly GCF_038048845.1. Classification (NCBI taxonomy): domain Eukaryota; kingdom Metazoa; phylum Chordata; class Amphibia; order Anura; family Limnodynastidae; genus Mixophyes; species Mixophyes fleayi. The sequence continues at coordinate 35,561 of NW_027446448.1, read as the reverse complement.
CAGCAAGAGAAATCGTAAAACATATTAATTTCCTTATTGCCGTACAAAAACAACGCTTTTTTACACTCCTGTCTCACTTTCTCTTGGAAACAAAGACTTACATCAATCCTTTTACATAATTCTTGTTTCTCATGACATTTCTAACATTGCCCACAATTATCAACTTTCTAAGTCTTTCTGAGCAAGAGAAATCGCAAAACATAGTCATTTCTTCATTGCCGTCCAAAAACAACGCTTTTTTACACTCCTGTCTCACTTTCTCTTGGAAACAGTGACTTACATCAATTATTTTACATAATTCTTGTTTCTCATGACATTTCTAACATTGCCCACAATTATCAACTTTCTAAGCCTTTCTGAGCAAGAGAAATCGCAAAACATAGTCATTTCTTCATTGCCGTACAAAAACAATGCTTTTTTACACTCCTGTCTCACTTTCTCTTGGAAACAATGACTTACATCAATTCTTTTAAATAACTCTTGTTTCTCATGACATTTCTAACATTGCCCACAATTATCAACTTTCTAAGTCTTTCTGAGCAAGAGAAATCGCAAAACATAGTCATTTCTTCATTGCCGTCCAAAAACAACGCTTTTTTACACTCCTGTCTCACTTTCTCTTGGAAACAATGACTTACATCAATCCTTTTACATAATTCTTGTTTCTCATGACATTTCTAACATTGCCCACAATTATCAACTTTCTAAGTCTTTCTGAGCAAGAGAAATCGCAAAACATAGTCATTTCTTTATTGCCGTACAAAAACAACGCTTTTTTACACTCCTGTCTCACTTTCTCTTGGAAACAATGACTTACATCAATTCTTTTACATAATTCTTGTTTCTCATGACATTTCTAACATTGCCCACAATTATCAACTTTCTAAGTCTTTCTGAGCAAGAGAAATCGCAAAACATAGTCATTTTTTCATCGCCGTACAAAAACAACGCTTTTTTACACTCCTGTCTCACTTTCTCTTGGAAACAATGACTTACATCAATCCTTTTACATAATTCTTGTTTCTTATGACATTTCTAACATTGCCCACAACTATCAACTTTCTAAGTCTTTCTGAGCAAGAGAAATCGCAAAACATAGTCATTTCTTCATTGCCATACAAAAACAACGCTTTTTTACACTCCTGTCTCACTTTCTCTTGGAAACATTGACTTACATGAATCCTTTTACATAATTCTTGTTTCTCATGACATTTCTAACATTGCCCACAATTATCAACTTTCTAAGTCTTTCTGAGCAAGAGAAATCGCAAAACATAGTCATTTCTTCATTGCCATACAAAAACAACGCCTTTTTACACTCCTGTCTCACTTTCTCTTGGAAACAATGACTTACATCAATCCTTTTACATAATTCTTGTTTCTCATGACATTTCTAACATTGCCCACAATTATCAACTTTCTAAGTATTTCTGAGCAAGAGAAATTGCAAAACATAGTCATTTCTTCATTGCCGTACAAAAACAACGCTTTTTTACACTCCTGTCTCACTTTCTCTTGGAAACAATGACTTACATGAATCCTTTTACATAATTCTTGTTTCTCATGACATTTCTAACATTGCCCACAATTATCAACTTTCTAAGTCTTTCTGAGCAAGAGAAATCGCAAAACATAGTCATTTCTTCATTGCCGTACAAAAACAACGCCTTTTTACACTCCTGTCTCACTTTCTCTTGGAAACAATGACTTACATCAATCCTTTTACATAATTCTTGTTTCTCATGACATTTCTAACATTGCCCACAATTATCAACTTTCTAAGTCTTTCTGAGCAAGAGAAATCGCAAAACATAGTCATTTCTTCATTGCCGTACAAAAACAACGCTTTTTTACACTCCTGTCTCACTTTCTCTTGGAAACAATGACTTACATCAATCCTTTTACATAATTCTTGTTTCTCATGACATTTCTAACATTGCCCACAATTATCAACTTTCTAAGTCTTTCTGAGCAAGAGAAATCGCAAAACATAGTCATTTCTTCATTGCCGTACAAAAACAACGCTTTTTTACACTCCTGTCTCACTTTCTCTTGGAAACAATGACTTACATCAATCCTTTTACATAATTCTTGTTTCTCATGACATTTCTAACATTGCCCACAATTATCAACTTTCTAAGTCTTTCTGAGCAAGAGAAATTGCAAAACATAGTCATTTCTTCATTGCCGTACAAAAACAACGCTTTTTTACACTCCTGTCTCACTTTCTCTTGTGAAACAATGACTTACATCAATCCTTTTACATAATTCTTGTTTCTCATGACATTTCTAACATTGCCCACAATTATCAACTTTCTAAGTCTTTCTGAGCAAGAGAAATCACAAAACATAGTCATTTCTTTATTGCCGTACAAAAACAACGCTTTTTTACACTCCTGTCTCACTTTCTCTTGGAAACAATGACTTACATCAATTCTTTTACATAATTCTTGTTTCTCATGACATTTCTAACATTGCCCACAATTATCAACTTTCTAAGTCTTTCTGAGCAAAAGAAATCGCAAAACATAGTCATTTCTTCATTGCCGTACAAAAACAACGCCTTTTTACACTCCTGTCTCACTTTCTCTTGGAAACAATGACTTACATCAATCCTTTTACATAATTCTTGTTTCTCATGACATTTCTAACATTGCCCACAATTATCAACTTTCTAAGTCTTTCTGAGCAAGAGAAATTGCAAACATAGTCATTTCTTCATTGCCGTACAAAAACAACGCTTTTTTACACTCCTGTCTCACTTTCTCTTGGAAACAATGACTTACATAAATCCTTTTACATAATTCTTGTTTCTCATGACATTTCTAACATTGCCCACAATTATCAACTTTCTAAGTCTTTCTGAGCAAGAGAAATCGCAAAACATAGTCATTTCTTCATTGCCGTACAAAAACAACGCTTTTTTACACTCCTGTCTCACTTTCTCTTGGAAACAATGACTTACATTAATCCTTTTACATAAATATTGTTTTTCATGACATTTCTAACATTGCCCACAATTATCAACTTTCTAAGTCTTTCTCAGCAAGAGAAATCGTAAAACAAATTAATTTCCTTATTGCCGTACAAAAACAACGCTTTTTTACACTCCTGTCTCACTTTCTCTTGGAAACAAAGACTTACATCAATCCTTTTACATAATTCTTGTTTCTCATGACATTTCTAACATTGCCCACAATTATCAACTTTCTAAGTCTTTCTGAGCAAGAGAAATCGCAAAACATAGTCATTTCTTCATTGCCGTCCAAAAACAACGCTTTTTTACACTCCTGTCTCACTTTCTCTTGGAAACAGTGACTTACATCAATTATTTTACATAATTCTTGTTTCTCATGACATTTCTAACATTGCCCACAATTATCAACTTTCTAAGTCTTTCTGAGCAAGAGAAATCGCAAAACATAGTCATTTCTTCATTGCCGTACAAAAACAACGCTTTTTTACACTCCTGTCTCACTTTCTCTCGGAAACAATGACTTACATCAATCCTTTTACATAATTCTTGTTTCTCATGACATTTCTAACATTGCCCACAATTATCAACTTTCTAAGTCTTTCTGAGCAAGAGAAATCGCAAAACATAGTCATTTCTTTATTGCCGTACAAAAACAACGCTTTTTTACACTCCTGTCTCACTTTCTCTTGGAAACAATGACTTACATCAATCCTTTTACATAATTCTTGTTTCTTATGACATTTCTAACATTGCCCACAATTATCAACTTTCTAAGTCTTTCTGAGCAAGAGAAATCGCAAAACATAGTCATTTCTTCATTGCCGTACAAAAACAACGCTTTTTTACACTCCTGTCTCACTTTCTCTTGGAAACAATGACTTACATCAATCCTTTTACATAATTCTTGTTTCTCATGACATTTCTAACATTGCCCACAATTATCAACTTTCTAAGTCTTTCTGAGCAAGAGAAATTGCAAAACATAGTCATTTCTTCATTGCCGTACAAAAACAACGCCTTTTTACACTCCTGTCTCACTTTCTCTTGGAAACAATGACTTACATCAATCCTTTTACATAATTCTTGTTTCTCATGACATTTCTAACATTGCCCACAATTATCAACTTTCTAAGTCTTTCTGAGCAAGAGAAATTGGAAAACATAGTCATTTCTTCATTGCCGTACAAAAACAACGCTTTTTTACACTCCTGTCTCACTTTCTCTTGGAAACAATGACTTACATCAATCCTTTTACATAATTCTTGTTTCTCATGACATTTCTAACATTGCCCACAATTATCAACTTTCTAAGTCTTTCTGATTAAGAGAAATCGAAAAACAAATTAATTTCTTCATTGCCATACAAAAACAACGCTTTTTTACACTCCTGTCTCACTTTCTCTTGGAAACAATGACTTACATCAATCCTTTTACATAATTCTTGTTTCTTATGACATTTCTAACATTGCCCACTATTATCAACTTTCTAAGTCTTTCTGAGCAAGAGAAATCGCAAAACATAGTCATTTCTTCATTGCCGTACAAAAACAACGCTTTTTTACACTCCTGTCTCACTTTCTCTTGGAAACAATGACTTACATCAATCCTTTTACATAATTCTTGTTTCTCATGACATTTCTAACATTGCCCACAATTATCAACTTTCTAAGTCTTTCTGAGCAAGAGAAATCGCAAAACATAGTCATTTCTTCATTGCCGTACAAAAACAACGCCTTTTTACACTCCTGTCTCACTTTCTCTTGGAAACAATGACTTACATCAATCCTTTTACATAATTCTTGTTTCTCATGACATTTCTAACATTGCCCACAATTATCAACTTTCTAAGTCTTTCTGAGCAAGAGAAATCGCAAAACATAGTCATTTCTTCATTGCCGTACAAAAACAACGCCTTTTTACACTCCTGTCTCACTTTCTCTTGGAAACAATGACTTACATCAATCCTTTTACATAATTCTTGTTTCTCATGACATTTCTAACATTGCCCACAATTATCAACTTTCTAAGTCTTTCTGAGCAAGAGAAATTGCAAAACATAGTCATTTCTTCATTGCCGTACAAAAACAACGCTTTTTTACACTCCTGTCTCACTTTCTCTTGGAAACAATGACTTACATCAATCCTTTTACATAATTCTTGTTTCTAATGACATTTCTAACATTGCCCACAATTATCAACTTTCTAAGTCTTTCTGAGCAAGAGAAATCGCAAAACATAGTCATTTCTTCATTGCCGTACAAAAACAACGCTTTTTTACACTCCTGTCTCACTTTCTCTTGGAAACAATGACTTACATCAATCCTTTTACATAATTCTTGTTTCTCATGACATTTCTAACATTGCCCACAATTATCAACTTTCTAAGTCTTTCTGAGCAAGAGAAATCACAAAACATAGTCATTTCTTTATTGCCGTACAAAAACAACGCTTTTTTACACTCCTGTCTCACTTTCTCTTGGAAACAATGACTTACATCAATTCTTTTACATAATTCTTGTTTCTCATGACATTTCTAACATTGCCCACAATTATCAACTTTCTAAGTCTTTCTGAGCAATAGAAATCGCAAAACATAGTCATTTCTTCATTGCCGTACAAAAACAACGCTTTTTTACACTCCTGTCTCACTTTCTCTTGGAAACAATGACTTACATTAATCCTTTTACATAAATATTGTTTTTCATGACATTTCTAACATTGCCCACAATTATCAACTTTCTAAGTCTTTCTCAGCAAGAGAAATCGTAAAACATATTAATTTCCTTATTGCCGTCCAAAAACAACGCTTTTTTACACTCCGGTCTCCCTTTCTCTTGGAAACAATGACTTACATCAATTCTTTTACATAATTCTTGTTTCTCATGACATTTCTAACATTGCCCACAATTATCAACTTTCTAAGTCTTTCTGAGCAAGAGAAATTGCAAAACATAGTCATTTTTTCATTGCCGTACAAAAACAACGCTTTTTTTACACTCCTGTCTCCCTTTCTCTTGGAAACAATGACTTACATTAATCCTTTTACATAATTCTTGTTTCTTATGACATTTCTAACATTGCCCACAATTATCAACTTTCTAAGTCTTTCTGAGCAAGAGAAATCGCAAAACATAGTCATTTCTTCATTGCCGTACAAAAACAACGCTTTTTTACACTCCTGTCTCACTTTCTCTTGGAAACAATGACTTACATCAATCCTTTTACATAATTCTTGTTTCTCATGACATTTCTAACATTGCCCACAATTATCAACTTTCTAAGTCTTTCTGAGCAAGAGAAATTGCAAAACATAGTCATTTCTTCATTGCCGTACAAAAACAACGCCTTTTTACACTCCTGTCTCACTTTCTCTTGGAAACAATGACTTACATCAATCCTTTTACATAATTCTTGTTTCTCATGACATTTCTAACATTGCCCACAATTATCAACTTTCTAAGTCTTTCTGAGCAAGAGAAATTGCAAAACATAGTCATTTCTTCATTGCCGTACAAAAACAACGCTTTTTTACACTCCTGTCTCACTTTCTCTTGGAAACAATGACTTACATCAATCCTTTTACATAATTCTTGTTTCTCATGACATTTCTAACATTGCCCACAATTATCAACTTTCTAAGTCTTTCTGATTAAGAGAAATCGAAAAACAAATTAATTTCTTCATTGCTATACAAAAACAACGCTTTTTTACACTCCTGTCTCACTTTCTCTTGGAAACAATGACTTACATCAATCCTTTTACATAATTCTTGTTTCTTATGACATTTCTAACATTGCCCACAATTATCAACTTTCTAAGTCTTTCTGAGCAAGAGAAATCGCAAAACATAGTCATTTCTTCATTGCCGTACAAAAACAACGCTTTTTTACACTCCTGTCTCACTTTCTCTTGGAAACAATGACTTACATCAATCCTTTTACATAATTCTTGTTTCTCATGACATTTCTAACATTGCCCACAATTATCAACTTTCTAAGTCTTTCTGAGCAAGAGAAATCGCAAAACATAGTCATTTCTTCATTGCCGTACAAAAACAACGCCTTTTTACACTCCTGTCTCACTTTCTCTTGGAAACAATGACTTACATCAATCCTTTTACATAATTCTTGTTTCTCATGACATTTCTAACATTGCCCACAATTATCAACTTTCTAAGTCTTTCTGAGCAAGAGAAATTGCAAAACATAGTCATTTCTTCATTGCCGTACAAAAACAACGCTTTTTTACACTCCTGTCTCACTTTCTCTTGGAAACAATGACTTACATCAATCCTTTTACATAATTCTTGTTTCTCATGACATTTCTAACATTGCCCACAATTATCAACTTTCTAAGTCTTTCTGAGCAAGAGAAATCGCAAAACATAGTCATTTCTTCATTGCCGTACAAAAACAACGCTTTTTTACACTCCTGTCTCACTTTCTCTTGGAAACAATGACTTACATTAATCCTTTTACATAAATATTGTTTTTCATGACATTTCTAACATTGCCCACAATTATCAACTTTCTAAGTCTTTCTCAGCAAGAGAAATCGTAAAACATATTAATTTCCTTATTGCCGTACAAAAACAACGCTTTTTTACACTCCTGTCTCACTTTCTCTTGGAAACAAAGACTTACATCAATCCTTTTACATAATTCTTGTTTCTCATGACATTTCTAACATTGCCCACAATTATCAACTTTCTAAGTCTTTCTGAGCAAGAGAAATCGCAAAACATAGTCATTTCTTCATTGCCGTCCAAAAACAACGCTTTTTTACACTCCTGTCTCACTTTCTCTTGGAAACAATGACTTACATCAATTCTTTTACATAATTCTTGTTTCTCATGACATTTCTAACATTGCCCACAATTATCAACTTTCTAAGTCTTTCTGAGCAAGAGAAATTGCAAAACATAGTCATTTTTTCATTGCCGTACAAAAACAACGCGTTTTTTACACTCCTGTCTCCCTTTCTCTTGGAAACAATGACTTACATCAATCCTTTTACATAATTCTTGTTTCTTATGACATTTCTAACATTGCCCACAATTATCAACTTTCTAAGTCTTTCTGAGCAAGAGAAATCGCAAAACATAGTCATTTCTTCATTGCCGTACAAAAACAACGCTTTTTTACACTCCTGTCTCACTTTCTCTTGGAAACAATGACTTACATCAATCCTTTTACATAATTCTTGTTTCTCATGACATTTCTAACATTGCCCACAATTATCAACTTTCTAAGTCTTTCTGAGCAAGAGAAATTGCAAAACATAGTCATTTCTTCATTGCCGTACAAAAACAACGCCTTTTTACACTCCTGTCTCACTTTCTCTTGGAAACAATGACTTACATCAATCCTTTTACATAATTCTTGTTTCTCATGACATTTCTAACATTGCCCACAATTATCAACTTTCTAAGTCTTTCTGAGCAAGAGAAATCGCAAAACATAGTCATTTCTTCATTGCCGTACAAAAACAACGCTTTTTTACACTCCTGTCTCACTTTCTCTTGGAAACAATGACTTACATCAATCCTTTTACATAATTCTTGTTTCTCATGACATTTCTAACATTGCCCACAATTATCAACTTTCTAAGTCTTTCTGATTAAGAGAAATCGAAAAACAAATTAATTTCTTCATTGCCATACAAAAACAACGCTTTTTTACACTCCTGTCTCACTTTCTCTTGGAAACAATGACTTACATCAATCCTTTTACATAATTCTTGTTTCTTATGACATTTCTAACATTGCCCACAATTATCAACTTTCTAAGTCTTTCTGAGCAAGAGAAATCGCAAAACATAGTCATTTCTTCATTGCCGTACAAAAACAATGCCTTTTTACACTCCTGTCTCACTTTCTCTTGGAAACAATGACTTACATCAATCCTTTTACATAATTCTTGTTTCTCATGACATTTCTAACATTGCCCACAATTATCAACTTTCTAAGTCTTTCTGAGCAAGAGAAATTGCAAAACATAGTCATTTCTTCATTGCCGTACAAAAACAACGCTTTTTTACACTCCTGTCTCACTTTCTCTTGGAAACAATGACTTACATAAATCCTTTTACATAATTCTTGTTTCTCATGACATTTCTAACATTGCCCACAATTATCAACTTTCTAAGTCTTTCTGAGCAAGAGAAATCGCAAAACATAGTCATTTCTTCATTGCCGTACAAAAACAACGCTTTTTTACACTCCTGTCTCACTTTCTCTTGGAAACAATGACTTACATTAATCCTTTTACATAAATATTGTTTTTCATGACATTTCTAACATTGCCCACAATTATCAACTTTCTAAGTCTTTCTCAGCAAGAGAAATCGTAAAACATATTAATTTCCTTATTGCCGTACAAAAACAACGCTTTTTTACACTCCTGTCTCACTTTCTCTTGGAAACAAAGACTTACATCAATCCTTTTACATAATTCTTGTTTCTCATGACATTTCTAACATTGCCCACAATTATCAACTTTCTAAGTCTTTCTGAGCAAGAGAAATCGCAAAACATAGTCATTTCTTCATTGCCGTCCAAAAACAACGCTTTTTTACACTCCTGTCTCACTTTCTCTTGGAAACAGTGACTTACATCAATTATTTTACATAATTCTTGTTTCTCATGACATTTCTAACATTGCCCACAATTATCAACTTTCTAAGCCTTTCTGAGCAAGAGAAATCGCAAAACATAGTCATTTCTTCATTGCCGTACAAAAACAATGCTTTTTTACACTCCTGTCTCACTTTCTCTTGGAAACAATGACTTACATCAATTCTTTTAAATAACTCTTGTTTCTCATGACATTTCTAACATTGCCCACAATTATCAACTTTCTAAGTCTTTCTGAGCAAGAGAAATCGCAAAACATAGTCATTTCTTCATTGCCGTCCAAAAACAACGCTTTTTTACACTCCTGTCTCACTTTCTCTTGGAAACAATGACTTACATCAATCCTTTTACATAATTCTTGTTTCTCATGACATTTCTAACATTGCCCACAATTATCAACTTTCTAAGTCTTTCTGAGCAAGAGAAATCGCAAAACATAGTCATTTCTTTATTGCCGTACAAAAACAACGCTTTTTTACACTCCTGTCTCACTTTCTCTTGGAAACAATGACTTACATCAATTCTTTTACATAATTCTTGTTTCTCATGACATTTCTAACATTGCCCACAATTATCAACTTTCTAAGTCTTTCTGAGCAAGAGAAATCGCAAAACATAGTCATTTTTTCATCGCCGTACAAAAACAACGCTTTTTTACACTCCTGTCTCACTTTCTCTTGGAAACAATGACTTACATCAATCCTTTTACATAATTCTTGTTTCTTATGACATTTCTAACATTGCCCACAACTATCAACTTTCTAAGTCTTTCTGAGCAAGAGAAATCGCAAAACATAGTCATTTCTTCATTGCCATACAAAAACAACGCTTTTTTACACTCCTGTCTCACTTTCTCTTGGAAACATTGACTTACATGAATCCTTTTACATAATTCTTGTTTCTCATGACATTTCTAACATTGCCCACAATTATCAACTTTCTAAGTCTTTCTGAGCAAGAGAAATCGCAAAACATAGTCATTTCTTCATTGCCATACAAAAACAACGCCTTTTTACACTCCTGTCTCACTTTCTCTTGGAAACAATGACTTACATCAATCCTTTTACATAATTCTTGTTTCTCATGACATTTCTAACATTGCCCACAATTATCAACTTTCTAAGTATTTCTGAGCAAGAGAAATTGCAAAACATAGTCATTTCTTCATTGCCGTACAAAAACAACGCTTTTTTACACTCCTGTCTCACTTTCTCTTGGAAACAATGACTTACATGAATCCTTTTACATAATTCTTGTTTCTCATGACATTTCTAACATTGCCCACAATTATCAACTTTCTAAGTCTTTCTGAGCAAGAGAAATCGCAAAACATAGTCATTTCTTCATTGCCGTACAAAAACAACGCCTTTTTACACTCCTGTCTCACTTTCTCTTGGAAACAATGACTTACATCAATCCTTTTACATAATTCTTGTTTCTCATGACATTTCTAACATTGCCCACAATTATCAACTTTCTAAGTCTTTCTGAGCAAGAGAAATCGCAAAACATAGTCATTTCTTCATTGCCGTACAAAAACAACGCTTTTTTACACTCCTGTCTCACTTTCTCTTGGAAACAATGACTTACATCAATCCTTTTACATAATTCTTGTTTCTCATGACATTTCTAACATTGCCCACAATTATCAACTTTCTAAGTCTTTCTGAGCAAGAGAAATCGCAAAACATAGTCATTTCTTCATTGCCGTACAAAAACAACGCTTTTTTACACTCCTGTCTCACTTTCTCTTGGAAACAATGACTTACATCAATCCTTTTACATAATTCTTGTTTCTCATGACATTTCTAACATTGCCCACAATTATCAACTTTCTAAGTCTTTCTGAGCAAGAGAAATTGCAAAACATAGTCATTTCTTCATTGCCGTACAAAAACAACGCTTTTTTACACTCCTGTCTCACTTTCTCTTGTGAAACAATGACTTACATCAATCCTTTTACATAATTCTTGTTTCTCATGACATTTCTAACATTGCCCACAATTATCAACTTTCTAAGTCTTTCTGAGCAAGAGAAATCACAAAACATAGTCATTTCTTTATTGCCGTACAAAAACAACGCTTTTTTACACTCCTGTCTCACTTTCTCTTGGAAACAATGACTTACATCAATTCTTTTACATAATTCTTGTTTCTCATGACATTTCTAACATTGCCCACAATTATCAACTTTCTAAGTCTTTCTGAGCAAAAGAAATCGCAAAACATAGTCATTTCTTCATTGCCGTACAAAAACAACGCCTTTTTACACTCCTGTCTCACTTTCTCTTGGAAACAATGACTTACATCAATCCTTTTACATAATTCTTGTTTCTCATGACATTTCTAACATTGCCCACAATTATCAACTTTCTAAGTCTTTCTGAGCAAGAGAAATTGCAAAACATAGTCATTTCTTCATTGCCGTACAAAAACAACGCTTTTTTACACTCCTGTCTCACTTTCTCTTGGAAACAATGACTTACATAAATCCTTTTACATAATTCTTGTTTCTCATGACATTTCTAACATTGCCCACAATTATCAACTTTCTAAGTCTTTCTGAGCAAGAGAAATCGCAAAACATAGTCATTTCTTCATTGCCGTACAAAAACAACGCTTTTTTACACTCCTGTCTCACTTTCTCTTGGAAACAATGACTTACATTAATCCTTTTACATAAATATTGTTTTTCATGACATTTCTAACATTGCCCACAATTATCAACTTTCTAAGTCTTTCTCAGCAAGAGAAATCGTAAAACAAATTAATTTCCTTATTGCCGTACAAAAACAACGCTTTTTTACACTCCTGTCTCACTTTCTCTTGGAAACAAAGACTTACATCAATCCTTTTACATAATTCTTGTTTCTCATGACATTTCTAACATTGCCCACAATTATCAACTTTCTAAGTCTTTCTGAGCAAGAGAAATCGCAAAACATAGTCATTTCTTCATTGCCGTCCAAAAACAACGCTTTTTTACACTCCTGTCTCACTTTCTCTTGGAAACAGTGACTTACATCAATTATTTTACATAATTCTTGTTTCTCATGACATTTCTAACATTGCCCACAATTATCAACTTTCTAAGTCTTTCTGAGCAAGAGAAATCGCAAAACATAGTCATTTCTTCATTGCCGTACAAAAACAACGCTTTTTTACACTCCTGTCTCACTTTCTCTCGGAAACAATGACTTACATCAATCCTTTTACATAATTCTTGTTTCTCATGACATTTCTAACATTGCCCACAATTATCAACTTTCTAAGTCTTTCTGAGCAAGAGAAATCGCAAAACATAGTCATTTCTTTATTGCCGTACAAAAACAACGCTTTTTTACACTCCTGTCTCACTTTCTCTTGGAAACAATGACTTACATCAATCCTTTTACATAATTCTTGTTTCTTATGACATTTCTAACATTGCCCACAATTATCAACTTTCTAAGTCTTTCTGAGCAAGAGAAATCGCAAAACATAGTCATTTCTTCATTGCCGTACAAAAACAACGCTTTTTTACACTCCTGTCTCACTTTCTCTTGGAAACAATGACTTACATCAATCCTTTTACATAATTCTTGTTTCTCATGACATTTCTAACATTGCCCACAATTATCAACTTTCTAAGTCTTTCTGAGCAAGAGAAATTGCAAAACATAGTCATTTCTTCATTGCCGTACAAAAACAACGCCTTTTTACACTCCTGTCTCACTTTCTCTTGGAAACAATGACTTACATCAATCCTTTTACATAATTCTTGTTTCTCATGACATTTCTAACATTGCCCACAATTATCAACTTTCTAAGTCTTTCTGAGCAAGAGAAATTGGAAAACATAGTCATTTCTTCATTGCCGTACAAAAACAACGCTTTTTTACACTCCTGTCTCACTTTCTCTTGGAAACAATGACTTACATCAATCCTTTTACATAATTCTTGTTTCTCATGACATTTCTAACATTGCCCACAATTATCAACTTTCTAAGTCTTTCTGATTAAGAGAAATCGAAAAACAAATTAATTTCTTCATTGCCATACAAAAACAACGCTTTTTTACACTCCTGTCTCACTTTCTCTTGGAAACAATGACTTACATCAATCCTTTTACATAATTCTTGTTTCTTATGACATTTCTAACATTGCCCACTATTATCAACTTTCTAAGTCTTTCTGAGCAAGAGAAATCGCAAAACATAGTCATTTCTTCATTGCCGTACAAAAACAACGCTTTTTTACACTCCTGTCTCACTTTCTCTTGGAAACAATGACTTACATCAATCCTTTTACATAATTCTTGTTTCTCATGACATTTCTAACATTGCCCACAATTATCAACTTTCTAAGTCTTTCTGAGCAAGAGAAATCGCAAAACATAGTCATTTCTTCATTGCCGTACAAAAACAACGCCTTTTTACACTCCTGTCTCACTTTCTCTTGGAAACAATGACTTACATCAATCCTTTTACATAATTCTTGTTTCTCATGACATTTCTAACATTGCCCACAATTATCAACTTTCTAAGTCTTTCTGAGCAAGAGAAATTGCAAAACATAGTCATTTCTTCATTGCCGTACAAAAACAACGCTTTTTTACACTCCTGTCTCACTTTCTCTTGGAAACAATGACTTACATAAATCCTTTTACATAATTCTTGTTTCTCATGACATTTCTAACATTGCCCACAATTATCAACTTTCTAAGTCTTTCTGAGCAAGAGAAATCGCAAAACATAGTCATTTCTTCATTGCCGTACAAAAACAACGCTTTTTTACACTCCTGTCTCACTTTCTCTTGGAAACAATGACTTACATCAATCCTTTTACATAATTCTTGTTTCTCATGACATTTCTAACATTGCCCACAATTATCAACTTTCTAAGTCTTTCTGAGCAAGAGAAATCGCAAAACATAGTCATTTCTTTATTGCCGTACAAAAACAACACTTTTTTACACTCCTGTCTCACTTTCTCTTGGAAACAATGACTTACATCAATTCTTTTACATAATTCTTGTTTTTCATGACATTTCTAACATTGCCCACAATTATCAACTTTCTAAGTCTTTCTGAGCAAGAGAAATCGAAAAACAAATTAATTTCTTCATTGCCATACAAAAACAACGCTTTTTTACACTCCTGTCTCACTTTCTCTTGGAAACAATGACTTACATCAATCCTTTTACATAATTCTTGTTTCTTATGACATTTCTAACATTGCCCACTATTATCAACTTTCTAAGTCTTTCTGAGCAAGAGAAATCGCAAAACATAGTCATTTCTTCATTGCCGTACAAAAACAACGCTTTTTTACACTCCTGTCTCACTTTCTCTTGGAAACAATGACTTACATCAATCCTTTTACATAATTCTTGTTTCTCATGACATTTCTAACATTGCCCACAATTATCAACTTTCTAAGTCTTTCTGAGCAAGAGAAATCGCAAAACATAGTCATTTCTTCATTGCCGTACAAAAACAACGCCTTTTTACACTCCTGTCTCACTTTCTCTTGGAAACAATGACTTACATCAATCCTTTTACATAATTCTTGTTTCTCATGACATTTCTAACATTGCCCACAATTATCAACTTTCTAAGTCTTTCTGAGCAAGAGAAATTGCAAAACATAGTCATTTCTTCATTGCCGTACAAAAACAACGCTTTTTTACACTCCTGTCTCACTTTCTCTTGGAAACAATGACTTACATAAATCCTTTTACATAATTCTTGTTTCTCATGACATTTCTAACATTGCCCACAATTATCAACTTTCTAAGTCTTTCTGAGCAAGAGAAATCGCAAAACATAGTCATTTCTTCATTGCCGTACAAAAACAACGCTTTTTTACACTCCTGTCTCACTTTCTCTTGGAAACAATGACTTACATCAATCCTTTTACATAATTCTTGTTTCTCATGACATTTCTAACATTGCCCACAATTATCAACTTTCTAAGTCTTTCTGAGCAAGAGAAATCGCAAAACATAGTCATTTCTTTATTGCCGTACAAAAACAACGCTTTTTTACACTCCTGTCTCACTTTCTCTTGGAAACAATGACTTACATCAATTCTTTTACATAATTCTTGTTTTTCATGACATTTCTAACATTGCCCACAATTATCAACTTTCTAAGTCTTTCTGAGCAATAGAAATCGCAAAACATAGTCATTTCTTCATTGCCGTAAAAAAACAACGCTTTTTTACACTCCTGTCTCACTTTCTCTTGGAAACAATGACTTACATTAATCCTTTTACATAAATATTGTTTTTCATGACATTTCTAACATTGCCCACAATTATCAACTTTCTAAGTCTTTCTCAGCAAGAGAAATCGTAAAACATATTAATTTCCTTATTGCCGTACAAAAACAACGCTTTTTTACACTCCTGTCTCACTTTCTCTTGGAAACAAAGACTTACATCAATCCTTTTACATAATTCTTGTTTCTCATGACATTTCTAACATTGCCCACAATTATCAACTTTCTAAGTCTTTCTGAGCAAGAGAAATCGCAAAACATAGTCATTTCTTTCTATGGGGAGACGTATGTGGGGTTAGACGTGTGTGATTTCTGCACTAAGTGGGATTTTCTCACAAAGTGGACGAAAATGCACAGTTAGACAACACAGCAACTAATCCTCATCTTTCTTTTCTCTTTTCATCTTCAGGTATGTTCATCCATGCTGCTACTACTGCTCTGATCATTAATCTGTGAATTTCATCCCTGCAATCTGTGTTTAAGTATGTTCATCCATGCTGCTACTACTGCTCTGATCATTAATCTGTGAATTTCATCCCTGCAATCTGTGTTTAAGTATGTTCATCCATGCTGCTACTACTGCTCTGATCATTAATCTGTGAATTTCATCCCGGCAATCTGTGTTTAAGTATGTTCATCCATGCTGCTACTACTGCTCTGATCATTAATCTGTGAATTTCATCCCTGCAATCTGTGTTTAAGTATGTTCATCCATGCTGCTACTACTGCTCTGATCATTAATCTGTGAATTTCATCCCTGCAATCTGTGTTTAAGTATGTTCATCCATGCTGCTACTACTGCTCTGATCATTAATCTGTGAATTTCATCCCTGCAATCTGTGTTTAAGTATGTTCATCCATGCTGCTACTACTGCTCTGATCATTAATCTGTGAATTTCATCCCTGCAATCTGTGTTTAAGTATGTTCATCCATGCTGCTACTACTGCTCTGATCATTAATCTGTGAATTTCATCCCTGCAATCTGTGTTTAAGTATGTTCATCCATGCTGCTACTACTGCTCTGATCATTAATCTGTGAATTTCATCCCTGCAATCTGTGTTTAAGTATGTTATAGGATACTGTTATCTGTTTAAACTTAGGTTGGCACAGTCTTTTATTGCTGCCTAATTTATGATAGGTATCTGGCCTCTATCCTTTCCCACAAATGTTTTCTTTTCCTTTGATTAGCTGACCAATTAGCACATCTGTAGTGTATTCCTAAATTAGACTGACTACATCTTAGCTTCATTCTATGGGGAGACGTATGTGGGGTTAGACGTGTGTGATTTCTGCACTAAGTGGGATTTTCTCACAAAGTGGACGAAAATGCACAGTTAGACAACACAGTTGGACAAACATTGGACTACATTTGACTTGATTTAACTCCCAGCAATAAGCAACATCTGCCACAGCCTATTTCTGCACTACTTGTCTATTTATATGGAATACTGCTAAGAGGTAATTCTTAAAATACCCTTGCTTTTTGCTTTTACCCCTTTTATCACAATGTTTCACAAATTGCTTTTCTTAGTCTCATTTCATGGCATGATCTTTAGGACTGTGTCATCTTTCACCCCTCCACCAACACACAAATTTGTTCATATTGCACCTGCATTACTCCACTCACCTCTATTTAACACCCATGAACTGTTGTCCTATTTATTATCTCTAACAAGTACAGCCTCCACCTGTCGCCAGAAAATAAAAGGCCACACATCTTACAATCCCCTTGCCTATCTTTCGCTCACTCTGCTTCTATTAGCTGGTGATATATCACCTAATCCAGGTCCCCCACACTCCTCACACACACATACATCAGAACACTACCGTTCTATAGCAAACCTCAAACACATCACCTGTCTCCCCTCTCTTCCCAAGTCCTTTAAATGTGCCCTTTGGAATGCACGCTCTGTTTGTAACAAACTTACCTCCGTTCATGATCTCTTCCTCTCAAAAAACCTCAACCTTCTGGCAATAACAGAAACATGGCTTATGCAATCAGACACTGCCTCACCTGCAGCACTTTCACATGGTGGCCTCCATCTCACCCACACCTCCAGACCTGAAGGCAGACAAGGAGGTGGGGTTGGACTACTTCTCTCCCCACAGTGCACATACACAGTTCTACCAAATGTCCCATCACTCACGTTCACATCTTTTGAAGTACATGCTATTCGCATTTTTAATCCATTCTCCCTACGTGTTGCGGTGATCTATCGTCCCCCTGGAGCACACCAACAATTTATTGAGGATTTCTCTGCATGGCTCCCTCACTTCTTATCTTCAGACATCCCCACCATCATCATGGGTGACTTCAACATCCCCATTGATAACCCACCTTCCAAAGCTGCTTCCAAACTACTCTCTCTAACATCCTCACTTGACCTCTCCCAGTGGATTGAATCATCTACTCATAAGGATGGCCACTGCCTTGATCTTGTTTTCTCTAGACTATGCTCAGTTTCTAATTTTATTAATACACCCTTCCCCCTCTCGGATCATCACCTTATCAGCTACACTCTCACCCCCACTGCTCTAACCTCTCTACTGTCTGACTCAACCAAGCCTCCTCATACTCGTAGAAATCTTAATTCTATTAATCTTCAACAATTTTCCACCTCTCTCCAACACCTTCTCTCCCCTATCTCTACATTCTCATCCCCTGAGATGGCAGTACCTCATTTTCACCTAACCTTAGCAACGGCCCTTGATCAAGTGGCTCCAGCGACACTTCATACTACACGTCGACTTCGATGTCAACCGTGGCACACCAAAGCAACACTAAATCTTCAAAAACTGTCCCGTAAAGCAGAACGTCACTGGCGTAAATCTCGAAGCTCTAATGACTTCTTCACATATACTTCTGTCTACCACTCCTATCGAAATGCTCTGGACACTGCAAAACAAACATACTTTCAATCTCTTATCTATGCTCAGGCTTCTAACCCCAAACGCCTTTTCAATACATTTAATCATCTTCTCAATCCTCCCACCCCGAACCCTCCATCTACTATCAGTGCTCAGGATCTTGCTTCCTACTTCAAGGACAAGATTGACAAGATCAGACTAGAAATGGTATCCTCTTCCTCAACAAGCCATCAGCTCATTTCCTTCCCACTACCCTCTGACACCCTTTCTTCATTTGACCCCACAAATGAAGAGGAAATTTCTACGCTCTTCTTATCTTCCTACTCTACCTCCTGTCCTCTTGATCCTATTCCCTCGCAAATTGGTAGATCCCTGTCTTCTGTGCTCATTTCACCTCTAACTCAAATCTGTAATCTCTCACTCTCTACTGGCATCTTTCCATCACTATACAAGCATGCAGTGATTACTCCTATTCTAAAAAAACAAAACTCCGACCCAAACTCTCTCTCAAATTACCGTCCCATCTCTCAGCTCCCTTGCCCCTCCAAGCTTCTAGAGAGACTTGCCTACACTCGCCTCACACGCTTTCTTTCCGCAAACAACCTGTTGGATCCTCTTCAGTCTGGCTTTCGTTCTCAACACTCCACAGAGACTGCGCTGACCAAGGTTGTTAATGATCTGATCACTGCTAAGACTGAACGCCATTACTCTCTCCTAATTCTCCTTGATCTCTCGGCTGCATTTGACACCGTTGACCACTCTCTTCTCATACAAACACTGCAATCCCTAGGTCTTCAAGACACAGTTCTATCCTGGTTCTCATCTTACCTCTCTAATCGCTCTTTCACTGTTAATTTCTCTGGAGCCACCTCTGCTCCGCTTCCCCTATCAGTTGGAGTACCACAAGGCTCGGTGCTAGGTCCTCTGCTGTTCTCTATCTATACCGCTTCTCTTGGAAATCTAATAAGTTCCTTTGGCTTTCAGTATCATCTCTATGCGGATGATACCCAAATCTATCTATCCTCTCCTGATATCTCGACATCTGTGTTGTCCCGTGTAACTGACTGTCTTTCTGCCATTTCATCTTGGATGGCCTCTCGTCAACTCAAACTTAATCTTTCTAAAACAGAGTTAATAATATTCCCACCCGCCAACAAGAGCATACCTGACATTTCTATCTCTGTTGATAACATGACCATAAATCCCACCCCACAAGCTCGCTGCCTAGGTGTAATCCTTGATTCACGCCTATCCTTTGTTCCCCACATTGACTCTATATCTAAATCATGTTACATACATCTAAAGAACATTTCCAGAATCCGCACATATCTCACACAAGACACTGCTAAAACCTTAATTCATGCACTAATCATCTCCCGCATTGACTATTGCAATTCCCTCCTTACTGGTCTTCCCAAAAACAGACTCAAACCCCTAAAATCTATTTTACATGCTTCGGCAAGACTGATTTTCCTTGCAAATAGCTATTCCTCTGTTGAATCACTCTGTATGTCTCTACACTGGCTGCCTGTCTTCTACCGAATCCAATATAAAATACTTTTACTAACCTACAAGGCCATCAACAAAGCTGCACCAACATACATCTCCTCTCTTGTCTCAAAATATCTCCCAACTCGGCAACTCCGTTCTGCAAAAGATCTGCGTCTCTCATCCACCCTCATTACATCCTCCCATTCCCGGTTACAGGACTTTTTTCGGGCTGCACCCACTCTATGGAACTCTCTCCCTCGCACAATAAGACTCTCCTCTGTTCTACAAACTTTCAAGCGTTCTCTGAAAACCTACCTATTCAGACAAGCTTATAATATTCCTCAACCACCATCTTAACCTCACTACCTTTAGCCTGTTACAAAATTTCACACAAGACAACTACCCCCGGAATAACATTGTTGTGTGACAGGATCATTTAGCTTATGAGTCACCCTACCTTTGCAGTCTGGCTGGGCCAAGATGCAAAATGTATACTTAACCTCATGTGTCAATCTCCCATTGTCCCATAGATTGTAAGCTTCCGAGCAGGGCCTTCTCACCTCTTTGTCTGTTTTACCCAGTTTGTTTATTAGTTTATTACGTTTGTCCCCAATTGTAAAGCGCTACGGAATATGTTGGCGCTATATAAATAAATGATGATGATGATGATGATGATTTCTTCATTGCCGTCCAAAAACAACGCTTTTTTACACTCCTGTCTCACTTTCTCTTGGAAACAGTGACTTACATCAATTATTTTACATAATTCTTGCTTCTCATGACATTTCTAACATTGCCCACAATTATCAACTTTCTAAGCCTTTCTGAGCAAGAGAAATCGCAAAACATAGTCATTTCTTCATTGCCGTACAAAAACAATGCTTTTTTACACTCCTGTCTCACTTTCTCTTGGAAACAATGACTTACATCAATTCTTTTAAATAACTCTTGTTTCTCATGACATTTCTAACATTGCCCACAATTATCAACTTTCTAAGTCTTTCTGAGCAAGAGAAATCGCAAAACATAGTCATTTCTTAATTGCCGTACAAAAACAACGCTTTTTTACACTCCTGTCTCACTTTCTCTTGGAAACAATGACTTACATCAATTCTTTTACATAATTCTTGTTTCTCATGACATTTCTAACATTGCCCACAATTATCAACTTTCTAAGTCTTTCTGAGCAAGAGAAATCGCAAAACATAGTCATTTCTTCATTGCCGTACATAAACAACGCTTTTTTACACTCCTGTCTCACTTTCTCTTGGAAACAATGACTTACATAAATCCTTTTACATAATTCTTGTTTCTCATGACATTTCTAACATTGCCCACAATTATCAACTTTCTAAGTCTTTCTGATTAAGAGAAATCGCAAAACATAGTCATTTCTTCATTGCCGTCCAAAAACAATGCTTTTTTACACTCCTGTCTCACTTTCTCTTGGAAACAATGACTTACATCAATCCTTTTACATAATTCTTGTTTCTCATGACATTTCTAACATTGCCCACAATTATCAACTTTCTAAGTCTTTCTGAGCAAGAGAAATCGCAAAACATAGTCATTTCTTCATTGCCGTCCAAAAACAATGCTTTTTTACACTCCTGTCTCACTTTCTCTTGGAAACAATGACTTACATCAATCCTTTTACATAATTCTTGTTTCTCATGACATTTCTAACATTGCCCACAATTATCAACTTTCTAAGTCTTTCTGAGCAAGAGAAATCGCAAAACATAGTCATTTTTTCATCGCCGTACAAAAACAACGCTTTTTTACACTCCTGTCTCACTTTCTCTTGGAAACAATGACTTACATCAATCCTTTTACATAATTCTTGTTTCTTATGACATTTCTAACATTGCCCACAATTGTCAACTTTCTAAGTCTTTCTGAGCAAGAGAAATCGCAAAACATAGTCATTTCTTCATTGCCGTACAAAAACAACGCTTTTTTACACTCCTGTCTCACTTTCTCTTGGAAACAATGACTTACATCAATCCTTTTACATAATTCTTGTTTCTCATGACATTTCTAACATTGCCCACAATTATCAACTTTCTAAGTCTTTCTGAGCAAGAGAAATCGCAAAACATAGTCATTTCTTCATTGCCGTACAAAAACAACGCCTTTTTACACTCCTGTCTCACTTTCTCTTGGAAACAATGACTTACATCAATCCTTTTACATAATTCTTGTTTCTCATGACATTTCTAACATTGCCCACAATTATCAACTTTCTAAGTCTTTCTGAGCAAGAGAAATTTCAAAACATAGTCATTTCTTCATTGCCGTACAAAAACAACGCTTTTTTACACTCCTGTCTCACTTTCTCTTGGAAACAATGACTTACATAAATCCTTTTACATAATTCTTGTTTCTCATGACATTTCTAACATTGCCCACAATTATCAACTTTCTAAGTCTTTCTGAGCAAGAGAAATCGCAAAACATAGTCATTTCTTCATTGCCGTACAAAAACAACGCTTTTTTACACTCCTGTCTCACTTTCTCTTGGAAACAATAACTTACATTAATCCTTTTACATAAATATTGTTTTTCATGACATTTCTAACATTGCCCACAATTATCAACTTTCTAAGTCTTTCTCAGCAAGAGAAATCGTAAAACAAATTAATTTCCTTATTGCCGTACAAAAACAACGCTTTTTTACACTCCTGTCTCACTTTCTCTTGGAAACAAAGACTTACATCAATCCTTTTACATAATTCTTGTTTCTCATGACATTTCTAACATTGCCCACAATTATCAACTTTCTAAGTCTTTCTGAGCAAGAGAAATCGCAAAACATAGTCATTTCTTCATTGCGTCCAAAAACAACGCTTTTTTACACTCCTGTCTCACTTTCTCTTGGAAACAGTGACTTACATCAATTATTTTACATAATTCTTGTTTCTTATGACATTTCTAACATTGCCCACAATTATCAACTTTCTAAGTCTTTCTGAGCAAGAGAAATCGCAAAACATAGTCATTTCTTCATTGCCGTACAAAAACAACGCTTTTTTACACTCCTGTCTCACTTTCTCTCGGAAACAATGACTTACATCAATCCTTTTACATAATTCTTGTTTCTCATGACATTTCTAACATTGCCCACAATTATCAACTTTCTAAGTCTTTCTGAGCAAGAGAAATCGCAAAACATAGTCATTTCTTTATTGCCGTACAAAAACAACGCTTTTTTACACTCCTGTCTCACTTTCTCTTGGAAACAATGACTTACATCAATCCTTTTACATAATTCTTGTTTCTTATGACATTTCTAACATTGCCCACAATTATCAACTTTCTAAGTCTTTCTGAGCAAGAGAAATCGCAAAACATAGTCATTTCTTCATTGCCGTACAAAAACAACGCTTTTTTACACTCCTGTCTCACTTTCTCTTGGAAACAATGACTTACATCAATCCTTTTACATAATTCTTGTTTCTCATGACATTTCTAACATTGCCCACAATTATCAACTTTCTAAGTCTTTCTGAGCAAGAGAAATTGCAAAACATAGTCATTTCTTCATTGCCGTACAAAAACAACGCCTTTTTACACTCCTGTCTCACTTTCTCTTGGAAACAATGACTTACATCAATCCTTTTACATAATTCTTGTTTCTCATGACATTTCTAACATTGCCCACAATTATCAACTTTCTAAGTCTTTCTGAGCAAGAGAAATTGGAAAACATAGTCATTTCTTCATTGCCGTACAAAAACAACGCTTTTTTACACTCCTGTCTCACTTTCTCTTGGAAACAATGACTTACATCAATCCTTTTACATAATTCTTGTTTCTCATGACATTTCTAACATTGCCCACAATTATCAACTTTCTAAGTCTTTCTGATTAAGAGAAATCGAAAAACAAATTAATTTCTTCATTGCCATACAAAAACAATGCTTTTTTACACTCCTGTCTCACTTTCTCTTGGAAACAATGACTTACATCAATCCTTTTACATAATTCTTGTTTCTTATGACATTTCTAACATTGCCCACTATTATCAACTTTCTAAGTCTTTCTGAGCAAGAGAAATCGCAAAACATAGTCATTTCTTCATTGCCGTACAAAAACAACGCTTTTTTACACTCCTGTCTCACTTTCTCTTGGAAACAATGACTTACATCAATCCTTTTACATAATTCTTGTTTCTCATGACATTTCTAACATTGCCCACAATTATCAACTTTCTAAGTCTTTCTGAGCAAGAGAAATCGCAAAACATAGTCATTTCTTCATTGCCGTACAAAAACAACGCCTTTTTACACTCCTGTCTCACTTTCTCTTGGAAACAATGACTTACATCAATCCTTTTACATAATTCTTGTTTCTCATGACATTTCTAACATTGCCCACAATTATCAACTTTCTAAGTCTTTCTGAGCAAGAGAAATTGCAAAACATAGTCATTTCTTCATTGCCGTACAAAAACAACGCTTTTTTACACTCCTGTCTCACTTTCTCTTGGAAACAATGACTTACATAAATCCTTTTACATAATTCTTGTTTCTCATGACATTTCTAACATTGCCCACAATTATCAACTTTCTAAGTCTTTCTGAGCAAGAGAAATCGCAAAACATAGTCATTTCTTCATTGCCGTACAAAAACAACGCTTTTTTACACTCCTGTCTCACTTTCTCTTGGAAACAATGACTTACATCAATCCTTTTACATAATTCTTGTTTCTCATGACATTTCTAACATTGCCCACAATTATCAACTTTCTAAGTCTTTCTGAGCAAGAGAAATCGCAAAACATAGTCATTTCTTTATTGCCGTACAAAAACAACGCTTTTTTACACTCCTGTCTCACTTTCTCTTGGAAACAATGACTTACATCAATTCTTTTACATAATTCTTGTTTTTCATGACATTTCTAACATTGCCCACAATTATCAACTTTCTAAGTCTTTCTGAGCAATAGAAATCGCAAAACATAGTCATTTCTTCATTGCCGTAAAAAAACAACGCTTTTTTACACTCCTGTCTCACTTTCTCTTGGAAACAATGACTTACATTAATCCTTTTACATAAATATTGTTTTTCATGACATTTCTAACATTGCCCACAATTATCAACTTTCTAAGTCTTTCTCAGCAAGAGAAATCGTAAAACATATTAATTTCCTTATTGCCGTACAAAAACAACGCTTTTTTACACTCCTGTCTCACTTTCTCTTGGAAACAAAGACTTACATCAATCCTTTTACATAATTCTTGTTTCTCATGACATTTCTAACATTGCCCACAATTATCAACTTTCTAAGTCTTTCTGAGCAAGAGAAATCGCAAAACATAGTCATTTCTTTCTATGGGGAGACGTATGTGGGGTTAGACGTGTGTGATTTCTGCACTAAGTGGGATTTTCTCACAAAGTGGACGAAAATGCACAGTTAGACAACACAGCAACTAATCCTCATCTTTCTTTTCTCTTTTCATCTTCAGGTATGTTCATCCATGCTGCTACTACTGCTCTGATCATTAATCTGTGAATTTCATCCCTGCAATCTGTGTTTAAGTATGTTCATCCATGCTGCTACTACTGCTCTGATCATTAATCTGTGAATTTCATCCCTGCAATCTGTGTTTAAGTATGTTCATCCATGCTGCTACTACTGCTCTGATCATTAATCTGTGAATTTCATCCCTGCAATCTGTGTTTAAGTATGTTCATCCATGCTGCTACTACTGCTCTGATCATTAATCTGTGAATTTCATCCCTGCAATCTGTGTTTAAGTATGTTCATCCATGCTGCTACTACTGCTCTGATCATTAATCTGTGAATTTCATCCCTGCAATCTGTGTTTAAGTATGTTCATCCATGCTGCTACTACTGCTCTGATCATTAATCTGTGAATTTCATCCCTGCAATCTGTGTTTAAGTATGTTCATCCATGCTGCTACTACTGCTCTGATCATTAATCTGTGAATTTCATCCCTGCAATCTGTGTTTAAGTATGTTCATCCATGCTGCTACTACTGCTCTGATCATTAATCTGTGAATTTCATCCCTGCAATCTGTGTTTAAGTATGTTCATCCATGCTGCTACTACTGCTCTGATCATTAATCTGTGAATTTCATCCCTGCAATCTGTGTTTAAGTATGTTATAGGATACTGTTATCTGTTTAAACTTAGGTTGGCACAGTCTTTTATTGCTGCCTAATTTATGATAGGTATCTGGCCTCTATCCTTTCCCACAAATGTTTTCTTTTCCTTTGATTAGCTGACCAATTAGCACATCTGTAGTGTATTCCTAAATTAGACTGACTACATCTTAGCTTCATTCTATGGGGAGACGTATGTGGGGTTAGACGTGTGTGATTTCTGCACTAAGTGGGATTTTCTCACAAAGTGGACGAAAATGCACAGTTAGACAACACAGTTGGACAAACATTGGACTACATTTGACTTGATTTAACTCCCAGCAATAAGCAACATCTGCCACAGCCTATTTCTGCACTACTTGTCTATTTATATGGAATACTGCTAAGAGGTAATTCTTAAAATACCCTTGCTTTTTGCTTTTACCCCTTTTTATCACAATGTTTCACAAATTGCTTTTCTTAGTCTCATTTCATGGCATGATCTTTAGGACTGTGTCATCTTTCACCCCTCCACCAACACACAAATTTGTTCATATTGCACCTGCATTACTCCACTCACCTCTATTTAACACCCATGAACTGTTGTCCTATTTATTATCTCTAACAAGTACAGCCTCCACCTGTCGCCAGAAAATAAAAGGCCACACATCTTACAATCCCCTTGCCTATCTTTCGCTCACTCTGCTTCTATTAGCTGGTGATATATCACCTAATCCAGGTCCCCCACACTCCTCACACACACATACATCAGAACACTACCGTTCTATAGCAAACCTCAAACACATCACCTGTCTCCCCTCTCTTCCCAAGTCCTTTAAATGTGCCCTTTGGAATGCACGCTCTGTTTGTAACAAACTTACCTCCGTTCATGATCTCTTCCTCTCAAAAAACCTCAACCTTCTGGCAATAACAGAAACATGGCTTATGCAATCAGACACTGCCTCACCTGCAGCACTTTCACATGGTGGCCTCCATCTCACCCACACCTCCAGACCTGAAGGCAGACAAGGAGGTGGGGTTGGACTACTTCTCTCCCCACAGTGCACATACACAGTTCTACCAAATGTCCCATCACTCACGTTCACATCTTTTGAAGTACATGCTATTCGCATTTTTAATCCATTCTCCCTACGTGTTGCGGTGATCTATCGTCCCCCTGGAGCACACCAACAATTTATTGAGGATTTCTCTGCATGGCTCCCTCACTTCTTATCTTCAGACATCCCCACCATCATCATGGGTGACTTCAACATCCCCATTGATAACCCACCTTCCAAAGCTGCTTCCAAACTACTCTCTCTAACATCCTCACTTGACCTCTCCCAGTGGATTGAATCATCTACTCATAAGGATGGCCACTGCCTTGATCTTGTTTTCTCTAGACTATGCTCAGTTTCTAATTTTATTAATACACCCTTCCCCCTCTCGGATCATCACCTTATCAGCTACACTCTCACCCCCACTGCTCTAACCTCTCTACTGTCTGACTCAACCAAGCCTCCTCATACTCGTAGAAATCTTAATTCTATTAATCTTCAACAATTTTCCACCTCTCTCCAACACCTTCTCTCCCCTATCTCTACATTCTCATCCCCTGAGATGGCAGTACCTCATTTTCACCTAACCTTAGCAACGGCCCTTGATCAAGTGGCTCCAGCGACACTTCATACTACACGTCGACTTCGATGTCAACCGTGGCACACCAAAGCAACACTAAATCTTCAAAAACTGTCCCGTAAAGCAGAACGTCACTGGCGTAAATCTCGAAGCTCTAATGACTTCTTCACATATACTTCTGTCTACCACTCCTATCGAAATGCTCTGGACACTGCAAAACAAACATACTTTCAATCTCTTATCTATGCTCAGGCTTCTAACCCCAAACGCCTTTTCAATACATTTAATCATCTTCTCAATCCTCCCACCCCGAACCCTCCATCTACTATCAGTGCTCAGGATCTTGCTTCCTACTTCAAGGACAAGATTGACAAGATCAGACTAGAAATGGTATCCTCTTCCTCAACAAGCCATCAGCTCATTTCCTTCCCACTACCCTCTGACACCCTTTCTTCATTTGACCCCACAAATGAAGAGGAAATTTCTACGCTCTTCTTATCTTCCTACTCTACCTCCTGTCCTCTTGATCCTATTCCCTCGCAAATTGGTAGATCCCTGTCTTCTGTGCTCATTTCACCTCTAACTCAAATCTGTAATCTCTCACTCTCTACTGGCATCTTTCCATCACTATACAAGCATGCAGTGATTACTCCTATTCTAAAAAAACAAAACTCCGACCCAAACTCTCTCTCAAATTACCGTCCCATCTCTCAGCTCCCTTGCCCCTCCAAGCTTCTAGAGAGACTTGCCTACACTCGCCTCACACGCTTTCTTTCCGCAAACAACCTGTTGGATCCTCTTCAGTCTGGCTTTCGTTCTCAACACTCCACAGAGACTGCGCTGACCAAGGTTGTTAATGATCTGATCACTGCTAAGACTGAACGCCATTACTCTCTCCTAATTCTCCTTGATCTCTCGGCTGCATTTGACACCGTTGACCACTCTCTTCTCATACAAACACTGCAATCCCTAGGTCTTCAAGACACAGTTCTATCCTGGTTCTCATCTTACCTCTCTAATCGCTCTTTCACTGTTAATTTCTCTGGAGCCACCTCTGCTCCGCTTCCCCTATCAGTTGGAGTACCACAAGGCTCGGTGCTAGGTCCTCTGCTGTTCTCTATCTATACCGCTTCTCTTGGAAATCTAATAAGTTCCTTTGGCTTTCAGTATCATCTCTATGCGGATGATACCCAAATCTATCTATCCTCTCCTGATATCTCGACATCTGTGTTGTCCCGTGTAACTGACTGTCTTTCTGCCATTTCATCTTGGATGGCCTCTCGTCAACTCAAACTTAATCTTTCTAAAACAGAGTTAATAATATTCCCACCCGCCAACAAGAGCATACCTGACATTTCTATCTCTGTTGATAACATGACCATAAATCCCACCCCACAAGCTCGCTGCCTAGGTGTAATCCTTGATTCACGCCTATCCTTTGTTCCCCACATTGACTCTATATCTAAATCATGTTACATACATCTAAAGAACATTTCCAGAATCCGCACATATCTCACACAAGACACTGCTAAAACCTTAATTCATGCACTAATCATCTCCCGCATTGACTATTGCAATTCCCTCCTTACTGGTCTTCCCAAAAACAGACTCAAACCCCTAAAATCTATTTTACATGCTTCGGCAAGACTGATTTTCCTTGCAAATAGCTATTCCTCTGTTGAATCACTCTGTATGTCTCTACACTGGCTGCCTGTCTTCTACCGAATCCAATATAAAATACTTTTACTAACCTACAAGGCCATCAACAAAGCTGCACCAACATACATCTCCTCTCTTGTCTCAAAATATCTCCCAACTCGGCAACTCCGTTCTGCAAAAGATCTGCGTCTCTCATCCACCCTCATTACATCCTCCCATTCCCGGTTACAGGACTTTTTTCGGGCTGCACCCACTCTATGGAACTCTCTCCCTCGCACAATAAGACTCTCCTCTGTTCTACAAACTTTCAAGCGTTCTCTGAAAACCTACCTATTCAGACAAGCTTATAATATTCCTCAACCACCATCTTAACCTCACTACCTTTAGCCTGTTACAAAATTTCACACAAGACAACTACCCCCGGAATAACATTGTTGTGTGACAGGATCATTTAGCTTATGAGTCACCCTACCTTTGCAGTCTGGCTGGGCCAAGATGCAAAATGTATACTTAACCTCATGTGTCAATCTCCCATTGTCCCATAGATTGTAAGCTTCCGAGCAGGGCCTTCTCACCTCTTTGTCTGTTTTACCCAGTTTGTTTATTAGTTTATTACGTTTGTCCCCAATTGTAAAGCGCTACGGAATATGTTGGCGCTATATAAATAAATGATGATGATGATGATGATGATTTCTTCATTGCCGTCCAAAAACAACGCTTTTTTACACTCCTGTCTCACTTTCTCTTGGAAACAGTGACTTACATCAATTATTTTACATAATTCTTGCTTCTCATGACATTTCTAACATTGCCCACAATTATCAACTTTCTAAGCCTTTCTGAGCAAGAGAAATCGCAAAACATAGTCATTTCTTCATTGCCGTACAAAAACAATGCTTTTTTACACTCCTGTCTCACTTTCTCTTGGAAACAATGACTTACATCAATTCTTTTAAATAACTCTTGTTTCTCATGACATTTCTAACATTGCCCACAATTATCAACTTTCTAAGTCTTTCTGAGCAAGAGAAATCGCAAAACATAGTCATTTCTTAATTGCCGTACAAAAACAACGCTTTTTTACACTCCTGTCTCACTTTCTCTTGGAAACAATGACTTACATCAATTCTTTTACATAATTCTTGTTTCTCATGACATTTCTAACATTGCCCACAATTATCAACTTTCTAAGTCTTTCTGAGCAAGAGAAATCGCAAAACATAGTCATTTCTTCATTGCCGTACATAAACAACGCTTTTTACACTCCTGTCTCACTTTCTCTTGGAAACAATGACTTACATAAATCCTTTTACATAATTCTTGTTTCTCATGACATTTCTAACATTGCCCACAATTATCAACTTTCTAAGTCTTTCTGATTAAGAGAAATCGCAAAACATAGTCATTTCTTCATTGCCGTCCAAAAACAATGCTTTTTTACACTCCTGTCTCACTTTCTCTTGGAAACAATGACTTACATCAATCCTTTTACATAATTCTTGTTTCTCATGACATTTCTAACATTGCCCACAATTATCAACTTTCTAAGTCTTTCTGAGCAAGAGA
The DNA here is from genome assembly GCF_038048845.1 of Mixophyes fleayi. Taxonomy (NCBI): domain Eukaryota; kingdom Metazoa; phylum Chordata; class Amphibia; order Anura; family Limnodynastidae; genus Mixophyes; species Mixophyes fleayi. Next base: position 4,350 of record NW_027446448.1, on the reverse strand, counting down.
AATCGCAAAACATAGTCATTTCTTCATTGCCGTCCAAAAACAATGCTTTTTTACACTCCTGTCTCACTTTCTCTTGGAAACAATGACTTACATCAATCCTTTTACATAATTCTTGTTTCTCATGACATTTCTAACATTGCCCACAATTATCAACTTTCTAAGTCTTTCTGAGCAAGAGAAATCGCAAAACATAGTCATTTTTTCATCGCCGTACAAAAACAACGCTTTTTTACACTCCTGTCTCACTTTCTCTTGGAAACAATGACTTACATCAATCCTTTTACATAATTCTTGTTTCTTATGACATTTCTAACATTGCCCACAATTGTCAACTTTCTAAGTCTTTCTGAGCAAGAGAAATCGCAAAACATAGTCATTTCTTCATTGCCGTACAAAAACAACGCTTTTTTACACTCCTGTCTCACTTTCTCTTGGAAACAATGACTTACATCAATCCTTTTACATAATTCTTGTTTCTCATGACATTTCTAACATTGCCCACAATTATCAACTTTCTAAGTCTTTCTGAGCAAGAGAAATCGCAAAACATAGTCATTTCTTCATTGCCGTACAAAAACAACGCCTTTTTACACTCCTGTCTCACTTTCTCTTGGAAACAATGACTTACATCAATCCTTTTACATAATTCTTGTTTCTCATGACATTTCTAACATTGCCCACAATTATCAACTTTCTAAGTCTTTCTGAGCAAGAGAAATTGCAAAACATAGTAATTTCTTCATTGCCGTACAAAAACAACGCTTTTTTACACTCCTGTCTCACTTTCTCTTGGAAACAATGACTTACATCAAATCCTTTTACATAATTCTTGTTTCTCATGACATTTCTAACATTGCCCACAATTATCAACTTTCTAAGTCTTTCTGATTAAGAGAAATCGAAAAACAAATTCATTTCTTCATTGCCGTACAAAAACAACGCTTTTTTACACTCCTGTCTCACTTTCTCTTGGAAACAATGACTTACATCAATCCTTTTACATAATTCTTGTTTCTCATGACATTTCTAACATTGCCCACAATTATCAACTTTCTAAGTCTTTCTGAGCAAGAGAAATCGCAAAACATAGTCAATTTCTTCATTGCCGTACAAAAACAACGCTTTTTTACACTCCTGTCTCACTTTCTCTTGGAAACAATGACTTACATCAATCCTTTTACATAATTCTTGTTTCTCATGACATTTCTAACATTGCCCACAATTATCAACTTTCTAAGTCTTTCTGAGCAAGAGAAATCGCAAAACATAGTCATTTCTTCATTGCCGTACAAAAACAACGCTTTTTTACACTCCTGTCTCACTTTCTCTTGTGAAACAATGACTTACATCAATCCTTTTACATAATTCTTGTTTCTCATGACATTTCTAACATTGCCCACAATTATCAACTTTCTAAGTCTTTCTGAGCAAGAGAAATCACAAAACATAGTCATTTCTTTATTGCCGTACAAAAACAACGCTTTTTTACACTCCTGTCTCACTTTCTCTTGGAAACAATGACTTACATCAATTCTTTTACATAATTCTTGTTTCTCATGACATTTCTAACATTGCCCACAATTATCAACTTTCTAAGTCTTTCTGAGCAAGAGAAATTGCAAAACATAGTCATTTTTTTCATTGCCGTACAAAAACAACGCTTTTTTACACTCCTGTCTCCCTTTCTCTTGGAAACAGTGACTTACATCAATTATTTTACATAATTCTTGTTTCTCATGACATTTCTAACATTGCCCACAATTATCAACTTTCTAAGCCTTTCTGAGCAAGAGAAATCGCAAAACATAGTCATTTCTTCATTGCCGTACAAAAACAATGCTTTTTTACACTCCTGTCTCACTTTCTCTTGGAAACAATGACTTACATCAATTCTTTTACATAATTCTTGTTTCTCATGACATTTCTAACATTGCCCACAATTATCAACTTTCTAAGTCTTTCTGAGCAAGAGAAATCGCAAAACATAGTCATTTCTTAATTGCCGTACAAAAACAACGCTTTTTTACACTCCTGTCTCACTTTCTCTTGGAAACAATGACTTACATCAATTCTTTTACATAATTCTTGTTTCTCATGACATTTCTAACATTGCCCACAATTATCAACTTTCTAAGTCTTTCTGAGCAAGAGAAATCGCAAAACATAGTCATTTCTTCATTGCCGTACATAAACAACGCTTTTTTACACTCCTGTCTCACTTTCTCTTGGAAACAATGACTTACATAAATCCTTTTACATAATTCTTGTTTCTCATGACATTTCTAACATTGCCCACAATTATCAACTTTCTAAGTCTTTCTGAGCAAGAGAAATCGCAAAACATAGTCATTTTTTCATCGCCTGTACAAAAACAACGCTTTTTTACACTCCTGTCTCACTTTCTCTTGGAAACAATGACTTACATCAATCCTTTTACATAATTCTTGTTTCTCATGACATTTCTAACATTGCCCACAATTATCAACTTTCTAAGTCTTTCTGAGCAAGAGAAATCGCATAACATAGTCATTTCTTCATTGCCGTCAAAAACAATGCTTTTTTACACTCCTGTCTCACTTTCTCTTGGAAACAATGACTTACATCAATCCTTTTACATAATTCTTGTTTTCTCATGACATTTCTAACATTGCCCACAATTATCAACTTTCTAAGTCTTTCTGAGCAAGAGAAATCGCAAAACATAGTCATTTTTTCATCGCCGTACAAAAACAAACGCTTTTTTACACTCCTGTCTCACTTTCTCTTGGAAACAATGACTTACATCAATCCATTTTACATAATTCTTGTTTCTTATGACATTTCTAACATTGCCCACAATTATCAACTTTCTAAGTCTTTCTGAGCAAGAGAAATTGCAAAACATAGTCATTTCTTCATTGCCGTACAAAAACAACGCTTTTTTACACTCCTGTCTCACTTTCTCTTGGAAACAATGACTTACATCAATCCTTTTACATAATTCTTGTTTCTCATGACATTTCTAACATTGCGCCACAATTATCAGACTTTCTAAGTCTTTCTGAGCAAGAGAAATCGCAAAACATAGTCATTTCTTTATTGCCGTACAAAAACAACGCCTTTTTACACTCCTGTCTCACTTTCTCTTGGAAACAATGACTTACAATCAATCCTTTTACATAATTCTTGTTTCTCATGACATTTCTAACATTGCCCACAATTATCAACTTTCTAAGTCTTTCTGAGCAAGAGAAATGCAAAACATAGTAATTTCTTCATTGCCGTACAAAAACAACGCTTTTTTACACTCCTGTCTCACTTTCTCTTGGAAAACAATGACTTACATCAATCCTTTTACATAATTCTTGTTTCTCATGACATTTCTAACATTGCCCACAATTATCAACTTTCTAAGTCTTTCTGATTAAGAGAAATCGAAAAACAAATCATTTCTTCATTGCCGTACAAAAACAACGCTTTTTTACACTCCTGTCTCACTTTCTCTTGGAAACAATGACTTACATCAATCCTTTTACATAATTCTTGTTTCTCATGACATTTCTAACATTGCCTCACAATTATCAACTTTCTAAGTCTTTCTGAGCAAGAGAAATCAGCAAAACATAGTCATTTCTTCATTGCCGTACAAAAACAACGCTTTTTTACACTCCTGTCTCACTTTCTCTTGGAAACAATGACTTACATCAATCCTTTTACATAATTCTTGTTTCTCATGACATTTCTAACATTGCCCACAATTATCAACTTTCTAAGTCTTTCTGAGCAAGAGAAATCGCAAAACATAGTCATTTCTTCATTGCCGTCCAAAAACAACGCTTTTTTACACTCCTGTCTCACTTTCTCTTGTGAAACAATGACTTACATCAATCCTTTTACATAATTCTTGTTTCTCATGACATTTCTAACATTGCCCACAATATCAACTTTCTAAGTCTTTCTGAGCAAGAGAAATCAGCAAAACATAGTCATTTCTTTATTGCCGTACAAAAACAACGCATTTTTACACTCCTGTCTCACTTTCTCTTGGAAACAATGACTTACATCAATTCTTTTACATAATTTCTTGTTTCTCATGACAATTTCTAACATTGCCCACATTCATTCAACTTTCTAAGTCTTTCTGAGCAAGAGAAATAGCAAAACATAGTCATTTTTTCATTTGCGTACAAAAACAACGCTTTTTTTACACTCCTGTCTCCCTTTCTCTTTGGAAACAATGACTTACATCAATCCTTTTACATAATTCTTGTTTCCTTATGACATTTCTAACATTGCCCCACAATTATCAACTTTCTAAGTCTTTCTGAGCAAGAGAAATCGCAAAACATAGTCATTTCTTCATTGCCGTAA